>NW_023223948.1:0-15652 GCF_002007445.2 Ailuropoda melanoleuca | reverse complement strand
GTTTCTCCAGAGAGTTTCATCATTGACTACAGCAAGGCTTCCACGCTGAAATTTGAGGTGGTCCCTATGCCACCTAACAGAGAGAAGGCTGAAAAAGCATTCAACGATTTTTTAGACGTGGTTACTAATGTTATGCCAACATTGTCAGCATGGCAGTCAGCCATGAAACTGCAAGAAATCCTTCTTCGAGAAACTGGAAATTTGAAACTCCTGTGTGAGAGTGTAGTCTACAATCAGTCGTTTATGAAGAAACTCCAGATAACAAACTACGATGTAATGGTCGTAGACCCTGCATTGCCCTGTGGAGAGCTGATTGCTGAGTTACTGACAATCCCTTTTGTGTACACGCTAAGGGTTTCTATAGGTGACACTCTGGAGAAATACTGTGGGAAACTTCCAGCTCCACTTTCCTATGTGCCTGTTGCCATGGTGAGACTAACAGACAGAATGACCTTTCTGCAAAGGGTAAAAAATGTAATGTTTTTCATTTTCTCTAACTTCTGGATCCAACAACTGGACACTCAGGTTTGGAACCAGTTTTACAGTGAAGCATTAGGTAAGAGATTGCTTTCCATTCCAAAGTAGTTATGTAAAGAAACTTCGGGATTTAAGAGAAGTCTAGGAAAATGATGATCTAAAAACTTCACTTTCACGTAAAAGTTTAGAGGTGATAGCAATGAACTGTTATCAATAACTAATTGGAAGGGAGAGGCAAGAAATATATTGTCATGGCTACCTTTATTTTACAGTCATCTACCCACATTGTAAAATAACTTGGTACTTAGTAGGTTTTTATCAAAACAAAACAAAATATAAAACACACCAATAAATGTCAGTCTAATGGAAGATTTATTTTTTTATCAGATATAGGATATCACAGATAAGTCTTGTATACTGAGTTTTCTTATTGGAGGAGATTTGACTTTTTATTGATCAAAAAAGTGTAATGTTCGTTGTAAGAGTAAGATAATCTCCTTGCCTGATTCCAGTAACAAACTAAACCTGAACTATATTAACGATGGGATTAACTTTGGCATATGATTTACTTTGCCTGAATTTTAACCCAGAAATTTTGAGACTCATGGATTATTATATTCAAAATGTATATTATTTTCCTGTTGGGCCAGAGTCCCTGCCATTCTCATCTCTTTCATAAGTGTGGGATGAAACTTCACTAAGTCTTAGGTGAACTGTTTCCTCAGAGCTAGTTATACTGAAGAGTTTTCTAGATGATTTATCCTTCTTCAGGGAGTACTACAAAGAAACCTGAAAAATTAAATAGAAAACTAAAAATGATTATAGCTTGAGTTGTTGAAAGATAGCATTTTTTCCTCCACTAATTATATATATTCTCTTTTTTAATTGATTGCGTTTTCTAATAAGGAATGCAAGTTTTTTATATCTAGCTTTCATTGATTTCCTCAACTGAAGCTGGCTTCTACTCCAACTGTTTTTGAGAATCATGAAGAAACATGAACTGACAAGCCAAAGATCATTCTGGGTATTAGAAATATTGACTAGTTTAACTCTCTGATTGTATTAGTTTGCTAGGTCTGCCACAACTAAATACCACAGACTAAGTAGGTGAACAACAGAAATTTGTTTTCTCACAGTTCTGGATGCTAGAAGTCCAAGATCAAGGAAGGTGTTGCCAGAGCTGGTTTCTCTGGAGGCCCATCCTCCTAGCTTGTATGTGACTTTTTTTTTTTTGGTCTATATCCTCTCATGGTCTTCTCTCTGTGCATGCATAAAACCAGTGTCTCTTCCTCTTCTTATAAGGAGACCAGTGATATTGGATTAGGGCCCACACTTAGGACCTCATTTGAATTTAAGAATTTATTCTGACATTAAAAGACCTATCTCAAAATTTAATCAGATTTCAACATATGAATGTTAGAGGAACACCAGACCATAACTCTGACTTTCCAATAGATACTTTGTTTCACAAACTAATATTCAAAGGAATCCACTTGAAAAACCCTTCACTTTATACACAATTTAAATTCATACTATGTGNATATTATGTGGATTTCACCATAAATGGTGTAAGAACCAGGATGCACTACCTGAGTGCAGGCAGTGTGTAGGGCTCTATGGACCTGAAGTAAAGAAGAAAGGATTTTGGCCTCAATTCTATTCTCAGAAATAAATGCAAGACATAGAAAATATATTCTGATAATCAGAGATGCTTTTCCAGTTCTACTCAATAAATTTTTAGGCCATTAGTCATGGTATGCATAAATAGGATAAAGTTATAGGATTCTGTGTGTATAAATATTATGGAATAAATGTAGTCCTTAGGATCTCTGGCAAATTTTTTTTTATTTTAATGATTTTTTTATTATATTATGTTAATCACCATACAGTACATCCCCGGATTCCGATGTAAAGTTCGATGCTTCATTAGTTGCGTATAACACCCAGTGCACCATGCAATACGTGCCCTCCTTACTACCCATCACCAGTCTATCCCATTCCCCCACCCCCCTCCCCTCTGAAGTCTTCAGTTTGTTTCTCATAGTCCATAGTCTCTCATGTTTCATTCCCCCTTCTGATTACCCCCCTTTTCTTTATCCCTTTCTTCCCCTACCGATCATCCTAGTTCTTATGTTCCATAGATGAGAGAAATCATATGATAATTGTCTTTCTCTGCTTGACTTATTTCACTTAGCATTATCTCCTCCAGTGCCGTCCATGTTGCAGCAAATGTTGAGAATTCGTTCTTTCTGATAGCTGAGTAATATTCCATTGTATATATGGACCACAGCTTCTTAATCCAGTCATCTGTTGAAGGGCATCTCGGCTCCTTCCATGATTTGGCTATTGTGGACAATGCAGCTATGAACATTGGGGTGCATATGGCCCTTCTCTTTACTACGTCTGTATCTTTGGGGTAAACACCCAGTAGTGCAATGGCTGGGTCATAGGGTAGTTCAATTTTTAACTTTTTAAGGGACCTCCACACTGTTTTCCAGAGTGGCTGTACCAACTTGCATTCCCACCAACAATGTAGGAGGGATCCCCTTTCTCCACATCCTCTCCAACAATTGTTGTTTCTTGCCTTGTCTATCTTTGCCATTCTAACTGGCGTAAGGTGGTATCTCAGTGTGGTTTTGATTTGAATTTCCCTGATGGCTAATGATTTTGAACATTTTTTCATGTGTCTGTTAGCCATTTGTATGTCTTCATTGGAAAAGTGTCTGTTCATATCTTCTGCCCATTTTATGATTTGTTTATTTGTTTCTCGTGTATTGAGTTTGAGAAGTTCTTTGTAGATCTTGGATACCAGTCCTTTATCTGTGGTGTCCTTTGCAAATATATTCTCCCATTCCGTGGGCTGTCTCTTAGTTTTTTTGACTGTTTCCTTGGCTGTGCAGAAGCTCTTTATCCTGATAAAGTCCCATAAGTTCATTTTATCTTTTATTTCTCTTGCCTTTGGAGATGTGTCGTGAAAAAGGTTGCTCTGGCCGATGTCATAGAAGTTGTTGCCTATGTTCTCCTCTAGAATTTTGATGGATTCCTGTCTCACATTGAGGTCTTTCATCCATTTGGAGTTTATTTTTGTGTATGGTGTGAGAGAGTGGTCAAGTTTCATTCTTTTGCATGTAGCTGTCCAATTTTCCCAGCACCATTTATTGAAGAGACTGTCTTTTTTCCACCGGATGTTTTTTCCTGCTTTATCAAAGATTAGTTGCCCAAAGAGCCGAGGGTCCATTTCTGGGTTCTCTATTCTGTTCCATTGGTCGATGTGTCTGTTTTTGTGCCAGTACCATGCTGTCTTTGTGATCACAGCTTTGTAGTACAGCTCGAAATCCGGCATTGTGATGCCCCCAGCTTTGTTTTTCCTTTTCAACAGTTCCTTGGAGATTCGGGGCCTTTTCTGGTTCCATACAAATTTAAGGACTATTTGTTCCAGTTCTTTGAAAAATGTCCTCGGTATTTTGATCGGGATAGCATTGAAAGTGTAGATTGCTCTGGGTAGTATGGACATTTTAACTATGTTAATTCTTCCAATCCATGAGCATGGAATATTTTTCCATCTTTTTATGTCTTCCTCAATATCTTTCAAAAGTGATCTATAGTTTCTAGCATATAGGTCCTTTACGTCTCTGGTTAAGTTAATTCCAAGGTAACGCATGGTTTTTGGTGTTATTGTAAATGGGATGGATTCCCTAATTTCTCTTTCTTCAGTCTCGTTATTCGTGTATAGAAATGCAACTGATTTCTGGGCATTGATTTTGTATCCTGCCACCTTACTGAATTGTTCTATAACTTCTAATAGTTTGGGAGTGGATTCCTTTGGGTTTTCCATATAGAGTATCATGTCATCTGCAAAGAGAGACAGTTTGACTTCTTCTTTGCCGATTTGGATACCTTTGATCCCTTTTTGTCTTCTGATTGCTGTTGCAAGGACTTCTAGTACTATGTTGAATAATAGTGGCGAGAGTGGGCATCCTTGTCGTGTTCCTGATCTTAAGGGAAAGGCTTCCAGCTTTTCCCCATTGAGAATAATGCTTGCAGTAGGCTTTTCATAGATGGCTTTTATGAGATTGAGAAATGTACCCTCTATTCCTACACTCTGAAGGGTTTTAATCAGGAAAGGATGCTGTATTTTGTCAAATGCTTTTTCTGCATCAATTGAGAGGATCATATGGTTCTTGAGTCTTTTCTTGTTGATATGATGTATCACATTGATTGATTTGCGAGTGTTGAACCATGCTTGCATCCCAGGTATGAATCCCACTTGGTCATGATGGATAATCCTTTTAATGTACTGTTGGATTCTATTAGCAAGGATCTTGTTGAGGATTTTGGCATCCATATTCATTAGAGAAATCGGTCTGTAATTCTCCTTTTTGAGGGGGTCTTTGCCTGGTTTGGGGATCAAGGTAATATTAGCCTCATAGAATGAGTTTGGTAGCTTTCCTTCTGTTTCTATTTTTTGAAATAGCTTTAGGAGAATAGGTATTATTTCTTCTTTGAATGTTTGGTAGAATTCCCCAGGAAAACCGTCTGGGCCTGGAGTTTTATTATTTGGAAGGTTGTTTATCACTGACTCAATTTCTTCATAGTTAATTGGCCTATTTAAGAAATCTATTTCTTCCTGTTTCAGTCTTGGTAGTTTATAGGTTTCCAGGAAGGCCTCCATCTCTTCCAGATTGTTTAGTTTTTTGGCATATAGCTGTTGATAAAAGTTTCTAATAATCCTTGCAATTTCAATGGTGCTGGTCGTGACCTCTCCCTTTTCAGTCATAATTTTAATAATCTCAGTCCTTTCTCTTTGTTTTTGGACAAGTTTTGCCAGTGGTCTATCAATTTTATGGATTCTCTCAAAGAACCAGCTTCTAGTCCTGTTGATCTGCTCTACTGTGGTTCTGGTCTCTAATTCATTGATTTCTGCTCTAATCTTGGTCAACTCCTTCCTTGTCAGTGGGTTAGGCCTGTCCCTCTGTTGCTGTTCCAGTTTCTTGAGGTGAGAATATAGAAACTGCATTTTAGATTTTTCTATTCTTTTGAGTGAGGCTTGGATGGCTATGTATTTCCCCCTTAGGACTGCCTTTGCAGTATCCCATAGGTTTTGGACCGTTGTGTATTCATTCTCGTTGGTCTCCATAAATTGTTTAATTTGTTTTTTGATTTCCTGGTTTATCGAGTCATTCTTGAGCAGGATGGTTCTTAGCCTCCAAGTGTTTGAGTTTCTTCCAGGTTTTTCCTTGTGGTTGAGTTCCAATTTCAGAGCGTTGTGGTCTGAGAATATGCAGGGGATAATTTCAATCTTTTGGTATTGGCTGAGACCTGTTTTGTGTCCCAGAGCATGATCTATTCTTGAGAATGTTCCATGGGCATTTGAATAGAATGAGTATTCTTTGGTTCTGGGGTGTAGTGTTCTATATATATCTATGAGGTCCAACTCGTCGAGTATGGCATTCAAAGCCTTTGATTCTTTGCTTAGTTTTTGCCAGGGTGTTCTGTCTATTTCTGATAGTGGGGTGTTGAGGTCCCCTACTATTACTGTGTTCTTATCTATATGTCTCTTTATTTTGGTTAAGAGTTGGCTTGTGTATCTTGCTGCTCCCCTGTTGGGGGCATATATATTAATAATTGTCATATCCACTTGTTGAATACTTCCTTTAAGAATAATATAGTGCCCTTCTGTATCTCTCTCTATGGCCTCTAGTTTAAAATCCAGTCTATCTGATATGAGAATTGCTACTCCAGCTTTCTTTTGAGGTCCATTTGCGTGGAAGATGGTACTCCATCCCCTTACTCTAAGTCTGAATGCATCTTTGGGTTCAAAATGAGTCTCTTGTAGACAGCAAATGGATGGGTCATGTCTTTTTATCCAATCTGCAACCCTGTGGCGTTTTATGGGAGAGTTTAAGCCATTTAGATTGATAGAGATTATTGACAGATATGATTTTAATGATGCCATTTCTCTTTAAAGTCTTTGTATCGGTTGTGACTTGCTGCTCTGTATCACTCTTGGGGCCTTTTTACCTTTATAGAGCCCCCCTTAATATCTCCTGTAGGGCTGGTTTCGTGGTTACGAAATTGGTTAATGATTGGCGATTTTGGAACGTCTTTATTTCTCCATCAATTCTGAATGACAGCTTTGCTGGATAAAGGATCCTTGGCTGCATGTTTTTCTCTGAAAGAGCTTTAAAAATGCCCCCCCAAGCCTTTCTCTCATTCCAGGTCTCTGTAGACAGGTCTGACGTAATCCTGATACCTTTGCCTTGGTACGTGAGAAATTTCTTTGCCCTGGCCGCTTTCAATACTGTATCCTTGGATCTAATATTTGCGAATTGCACTATGACATGCCGTGGCGTAGGTTTGTCCTGGTTGAGCTTGGATGGGGTCCTCTCTGCCTCTTGGACACGAATGCTTGTTTCCCTTGCTAGATTAGGGAAGTTTTCAGCTACAATTTGTTCAAATATCTCTTCTAGACCTCTGTTTTTCTCCACCCCTTCAGGGATGCCGATGATTCTGACATTGGATCGTTTCATAGAGTCAGTAATCTCCCGTAATCTACATTCGTGGGCGTGGATTTTTTTAAGACCAGCTTCTATTTTCGTTTTTTCTTCTACTAACCCATCCTCCAATTCGCTAACGCGTTCCTCTGCCTCGGTGACCCTGGCCGTCAGAGCCTCTAGTTTTGACTGTATTTGGCCCATAGAATTTTTAATTTCTGTCAGATTCGCTCTCATTTCTGCCCTTAGGGATTCTATATTCTCAGCAACGCTTTCTCTGATGCTTTTTTCAAGTTTACTCATCATCTTGACCATTGTTGCTCTGAATTCCATTTCTGATAATTGGGATACATCCATATGTATTAATTCTGTGGCCGAGGCCAATTCTGTGGCAGAGGCCACAGACTCATTATCTTTTCTTTGCTGGGGGGGACTTCTCCTTCTCGTCATTCTGATGAAGAGAGATTGCAGGGTTGTCCAGAGCCCAAGTGTTGACTGGGACCCAGGCCGTGCGCCCTTGTTTTATAGAGATCTTAGGGATGTGGGCTTCTTCCTTAAAGAGTTTATTTATTTATTTGAGAGAGAGAGAGACAGTCAGCAAGAAAGGGAACCCAAGCAGAGGAGTGGGAGAGGAAGAAGCAGGTTCCCGGTGGAGAAGCCCGATGAAGGACTCCTTACGGAGCGTTGTGATCACACCCTAATCCGAAGACAGGTGCTTGGTGACTGCGCCACTCAGGCGCTCCGGGTTGTGGGCTTCTTGATTTTTCAGCCTGCCTTCTGGGGGAGGGGCCTGCCTGCAGGTACTCAGAAAACCCTGTTTGGGTAGAGTCTCTGTGTCCCTTGCGAGGGGGGATGGGGATGGGCACCCTGTGAGCCGGTATTTCCGGGCTTTTGTTCTCTGGCGGCTTTCCCTGGCGGTTTGCTATGCCTCTTCTGAGAGAGCAGCAGCGGCTGAAATTCAGCCTCTGTCTCAGAACAGAGGGATCGCGGATCGTTCTCCACTGATGTTCTGGCCACTTTAACTCTGTTTCTGTTGGTGCTGCTCAACCCTGCAGCATCCCGGGCTGTGCGCCCCACACCCGGCGTCCCAGCCCTCACTTCCAGGGCCGGCACGTCTCTGTCCTTTGTGTTTCCAACCCCGCCCGCCGCCAGCCGCCCCGCGCGGGCTCCCGGAGCTCCCCGTCTCAGTCTGGTGTCTCGCGGGTGCTGACCGCCAGTCCGCCTGCTCCCCCGTGCAGGTGGCCCTCCAGCCGCCAGCCGCCCCGCGGACGCTCCCGGAGCTCCCGGTCTCAGCCTCGATCCAGTGAGCACACCGGAGCTCCGGAGCTCCGTGAGATGCTTGGTGGAGCACGCTCCTGGCTCATGGACTCAGTCTGCTGTTTCCAGAGTGCGGGTCCTCGGTCCGCCCACTCCCCAGTGCAGGCTTCCCGCCAGCCGCCCTGCGCGCGTNTACGGAGCGTTGTGATCACACCCTAATCCGAAGACAGGTGCTTGGTGACTGCGCCACTCAGGCGCTCCGGGTTGTGGGCTTCTTGATTTTTCAGCCTGCCTTCTGGGGGAGGGGCCTGCCTGCAGGTACTCAGAAAACCCTGTTTGGGTAGAGTCTCTGTGTCCCTTGCGAGGGGGGATGGGGATGGGCACCCTGTGAGCCGGTATTTCCGGGCTTTTGTTCTCTGGCGGCTTTCCCTGGCGGTTTGCTATGCCTCTTCTGAGAGAGCAGCAGCGGCTGAAATTCAGCCTCTGTCTCAGAACAGAGGGATCGCGGATCGTTCTCCACTGATGTTCTGGCCACTTTAACTCTGTTTCTGTTGGTGCTGCTCAACCCTGCAGCATCCCGGGCTGTGCGCCCCACACCCGGCGTCCCAGCCCTCACTTCCAGGGCCGGCACGTCTCTGTCCTTTGTGTTTCCAACCCCGCCCGGCCAGCCGCCCTGCGCGCGTGCTCCTGGAGCGCGCGTTCTAAGTCTGTTGTCTCGCGGGTGCCGTCCGCGAGTCCGCCTGCTCCCCCGTGCAGGCGGCCCGCCAACCGCCAGCTGTCCCGTGTGCGCTCCCGGAGCTCCCGTTCTCAGTCTGCTGTCTCAAGCGTGCGGGTCCTCGGCCCGTCTGCTCCCCCGTGCAGGTGGCTACCGCTTCCTGGCGCTCTGACACGGCGGCTCCCTCCCCCTTCTGTTTAGCTTCCGATATCTGTGCGCGGTTTCACGGCTCCCCGCTTCGTACCTCGATACTCAGCGCTGGAGATGTTCATTTGTAGAGATCCAGATGTATCTTCCTGCGTCTCAGGCTGATTCCGTGGATATTCCTGCTGGTCTGGTACCTATCCAGCTCAACTCAGGGGACCGGCTGAAAAAGGGGTCCCCTACTCCTCCGCCATCTTAACCTCCCCGCCCCGGCAAATTTTTAACTCTACCATCTTTAACAGGTTTGTTTGTTTGCTATCTGTATTTTTGTTGATTTGCATTCCTGCATTCCTTCATGTTCTTTATCAGGAAATTCTGAATGCACCATGGGTATGACTTCATTCTCAATCTCATAATAAAAATAACTAATACAAATGGCTAAAAATTTTAAACAGGACAAAAATATATATAATGAATGATAATTGGCTTCATATTTCCATATCTAGTACTATTAACTATTCTTGTGTTTTCATCAAGACACTATCCATGCATCACTAAATGTAAGGATTTATATACATCTTTTTTTCTTTGACATTAGGAGGAATTACTAAATATTCATTTTTGCCTTTCTTTTCACCAAATCTAGATTTGACATCTTTCTACAGAATATTTTGAAGTGTACATTATTCTTTACATTCACATAATAGTATTCATGTTAATGGATGCAACAAATCATTGAACTAGTCTAGTCGTGAGAGCTACTTGGGTTGTTCCAACTCTGGTATTACAAAAAATGTCGTCCGAAATTTATTGCACTTATATCCTTGCCATAATGTTCTCTAAAATTGCTGAATCATTTAGCCTTTCTCCTCATACCATTTCTGAGGTGGATAGCAATTCCATTTTCTTCGGGTCTGCTTATCTTACTGATTTATAACTAACATTTTAGGGAATTTAAACCTTTTTTCTATTGTATGTATTACAAATATATTTTAAGCCCATCAATTGACTTGGGAATTTTCAACTGCTTTACACAGACACAAAAACATTTTATATCTATTTATAAATATTATGCATCTACTTTCAGATTTTAGAAAATATCATACCAACAAAAAAGTATATAAAATGTAAGTATACAGTTGAAAGAAATAATAAAATAGACTTCTGTATACTCTATAACCAATTTCAGAAATAGGTTGTTGCCACTCCCTTAGAACCACCCCTGTTCCAATGGAAATTATAAGCCTGACTTTGGGGAACATTTTGAAAATTTTACGTCTGCAATGTATGCGATTCCCTCAAAACTACCGTTCAGTTTTTTGAATAGTATACAATTACAAACTTCACTACTTATGCTCAATTCTCTTTTGGTGATGGAATCATGTGTTTTCTTTTTTTAAAGCTCTGTAGCTAAAGCTTTATCGATAGATAGTGTTTTATTGTGTAATTTGGCCATGCCATTCTGTAGATGGACATCTGGCTGTGTAGTTTCTTATGTAATGCTGCTGCTATGAACACTTGCATATGTCTCCTGTTTTATAAAAGCAATAGTATAAATAAGGTATAATATAAACTATATATTTTCCCCTACCAGGTAATCTCAGACTTTGCTCAAAAATTTATACTTCAACAAAGAATATATAAATTTTCACTTCACCTGTTAACAGGGCATTGTAGTCCCCATTGCTCCACGTCCTTAGCGTATCATTGAATGACATTTATTAACAATTATATTGAGATATAATTGACATACCATAAATGTGACACATTTTAAATGTACAATGATATGTACCATATTTACAAAGTTCTGCAACTGTCACCATGTTCTGACTTTTCATCTCCAAGAGAAATATATTATTTTTTCAGTTTGGTTGATCCAATACATCAGAAATTATATCACACTTTTTTTTGGATTTCCTTGATTATACAAAGATTGAGTAATTTTTCCTACTTTATGGGCTATTTCCACTTCTTCTATTCAGTGAATATCCTGCTTATATCTTTTGCCCATTTTTTCCTAATGGATTTGCTTGTGTTTTCATTACTAATTGAATAAATTCTTTATATATCCTAGATAAGCCTTTGTCATTTTATGTATTGTAGATATCTTCTTGCAGTTTAAGATGTCTTTCTCATTCTCTTAAATCTCCTGTGATGACTTTCAGGTTTTATTAATGTAGTCAAATAATTATCTACTTACTTTATATTGCTTTAATTCATTTAAGGAGATTTTTTCTTACTATAAATGTATAAATTCCTTTTATACTATCTTCAAACAAGCTATGTTTTTTATTTTCCTTTGAAGGTTTTAATACTTAGGATTTTATTTTTCTGTGTTTTATAAATTGGGGTCAATATCTTTTCTTTTTGCTTTTCTCCCTTTACTCTTCTTCCTTCTTTAATCTTCCCAGCTTCCTTCCCCCCATCTCTCTCCTTCCCTTCTTTATCCCTACCCTTGGATAGGGATAAAGACTTTTATCATCACTATTCAAGGCTCCTTCTTTTCCCTAATTATCTGCAATGCTTATTTTGTCTTTCAGAAATGTCATTATTCAATTGGTTTTATTTCTATTTGTTATCTTACGTCCTTTCTTCCATATTAGTTCTTTTTTGCAGCTTTATTCAACAAAATATATTCTGCAGTGTAAAATGTACGTGATGATTTGGTACACATATATACCACAGAATGAGTACCACAGTAATGCTAGTTAACGCACTCCCATTTGTGTGCATGTGTTTGTGTGTGTTTGTGTGTGGTGAGAACATTTAATATCTTTTTTCTCTCATAGCAGCTTTTGAGTATATAACACAATATTGTTAACTATAGTGAGCATGGTGAATATTAGATCCCCAGAACTTATTCATCTTATAACTGAAATTTTATGCCCTTTGGCCAACACCTCCCTATTAGCCCCAGCCCCCATCATTGGCAACCACCTCAACTCTCTGTTCCTGAGTTTGGCTTATGCTAAGTGAAATAAATCAGACAGAGAAAGACAAATGCAGTATGATTTCACTTATATGTGAAAAAAGCAAGCAAACAAACAAGCTCATAAATACAGAGAACAGATTGGTGGTTGCCAGAGGCAGGGGTGGGGCTGGGTGAAATGGGTGAGGGGAGTCAAAAGGTACAAACTTACAGCTATAAAATACGTAAGTCATAAGATGTAATATACATTCTGTAGTTACGGAGACTGTAGTTAATACTTAATTGCATACTTGAAAGTGGTTGACAAAGTACATCTTAAAAGTTCTCATCAAAAAAAAATTCTGCTACTATATATGGTGGTGGGTGTAAACTAGATTTATCGTGGTGACCACTTAGCAATATATGCAAATATCAAGTCATTACGTTGTACATCTGAAATTAATATAATGTTGTATGTCAATTATACCTTGATTTAAAAAAAGAAAATAAAGATCTGAAACAAATAATCTAAATTTCCACCTTAGAAAACTAGCAAAAGAAGAGTAAATTAAATCCAGAGTAAGCAGAAGAGAAGTAATAAGAATTAAAACAGATATCAATGAAACAGAAAATAGGAAATCAATAGAGAAAATCGATGAAACCCAAAGTGATTTGTTGAAAAGATCAATAAAATTGATCAGACTCCAGCCAACTGAAACAAAATAAAGAATAAAAAATAATTTAAAAATCTGAAGATACAAATTACTATAAAAATAAAAGAAGATGCATCACTGCAGATGCTATGGACATTAAAAAGGATAACAAATGAATGCCACAAATTCCTTGAACAATGCAATTCCTTGAAAGTCGTAATCTGCCAAATCTCATACAAGAAGAAGGAGACAATCTAGATAGGTCTAGATCTATTAAATTGAATTAATAATTACCCTCAAAACAGAAAGCACTGGGCCCAGACATGTTAGTTGGCAAATTCTACCAAATATTTAATAATGAAATTTACTAATTTTCTACAATCACGTTTAGAAGACAGAAGCAGAGGAAATACTTCTTAACTCATTCTATGAGGCCAGCATTACCCAAATATCAAAACCAGACAAAGACATTACAATAAAAGAAAATTATAGACCTACATTTCTCATAATCATAAATCCAAAAATCCTTAACAAAATGTTAGCAAATTGAATCCAACAATGTATTTAAAAATAATTATATACCATCATCAAGTAGGATTTATCCTAGATATGCAAGACTGCTTTGACATTCAAAAATGTTGATTTTTATTTGATCTTACTACTTAGATTTCCCTCAGATGGGTTATTTTTATGGAAATATCTTGCTGCTTGTGGAAGGAGGCCAATGGCCCATTAATCAACCTAAAACTGCAAGAAGACCGCTGTTTGCCACTGCCAGCAGTAATTCTAAACACAGAACTGAGAGGTCATGGCTATTTTGAGTTTTAACTACTATTTCAGAATGTTGCTGATGCATAAATTTGTCATTATGTCAGCCAGGCAGCTCCGAGCACATGTCACTTATTTGGGGGGGGGGCGGGAATATATATATATATATATATATATATATATATATAAATATATAAATANATATATATATATACATATATATATATACACACTTATATACATATATATATGAAATGTATAAATATTTTTGACTTAAATATTTGGATGGCACTGGGTGCAAACAGACCATTCATCATTTGGATGGAATGTTTGGGAAAAAGAACCTTTTTACAAAGAAATGATTGACATCCAATCTCATGAGGGGTTAAGTCCTGCTATAACTTACAACTCTTTTTTTTTTAGTTTTTTTTTATTTTTTTTTAAAGATTTTATTTATTTATTTGAGAGATAGAGACAGCCAGCAAGAGAGGGAACACAAGCAGGGGGAGTGGGAGAGGAAGAAGCAGGCTCATAGCAGAGGAGCCTGATGTGGGGCTCGATCCCATAACGCCGGGATCACGCCCTGAGCCGAAGGCAGATACTTAACCGCTGTGCCACCCAGGCGCCCCTATAACTTACAACTCTTAAACAATAAATAAATGAAATCACTGTTCTTATAAAATAAAATCAATTAATGTCATCCATCACATCAAGAGGCTAAAAAAAAAAAGTCACAGGAGCATATTAATAGATGCAAAGTATTTGACAAAACCCAAAACCCATTCATGTTTAAAACTCTCAGTAAATTAGGAATAGAAAGGACTTTCTTTAACTTGATAAATATCCACAGCTAGAAAAACAAAACAAAACAAAATAAAGCTAGAAAAAAAAGAACAAAACAAAATAAAAACCTACAGCTAAAATCATCTTTAATAATGGGGCACTGAAAGGGTTTTTTTCCAAGATTAGATACAAGGCAAGATGTCATCTCTCTCCAGACCTTCTCAACATAATACTGAAATTTCTAGCTAAGGAAATGAGACAAGAAAAGGAAATAAATGATACAGAGGCCAGAAATAGACCCAAACAAGGTAGTCAATGAGTGTTTGACAAGGAAACAAAAGTAGTACAATGGATAGTCTTTTCAAGAAACTGGACATCCTTATGCAAAAAAAGAATCTAGGTACAGACTTTACACCCTTCACAAAATTTAACTAAAAATGAATCATAAATCTAAAGGTAAAAGGCAAAACTATAAAACTCTTAGAATAAAACCTAGGAAAAAGCCTGGATGATCTTGGGTATAGCAATGACTTTTTATATACAGCACCAAAGGTACAAAATAGAAATTATGAAAAAGCTGGACTTCACTAAAATTAAAACTTCTGCTCAGTAAAAGACAATGTTAAGAGAATTAAAAGATAAGACACTGTTTGACAGGACATATTTGCAATAGGTGCATCTGATAAGAGGCTGTTACCTAAAATATTTTTAGGCGTGCCTGAGTGGTTAAGCATCCAACTCTTGATTTCAGCTCAAATCGTGATATCAGGTTTGTGAGAATGAGCCCTGTGTCGGGCTCCATAATGGGCATGGAACCTACTGAAGATACTCTCTCTCTCTCTCTGCCCCCGTATGTATGATCTTAAAGCTCAAAAAGAAAACACATAGCACAATTAGAAATGGGGCAAAGACAGACACCTCATCAGCTGAAGATAGGCAGCTGTCAAACAAGTGTGTAAAAAGACGCTCCATCTCGTGTGCCATGAGGGAAATGCAAATTAAAATAATGAGATAGCACTACACATCTGTTAGAATGGACAAAAAGCAGAATAGTGACAAATCCTAAAAGCTGGCAAGTTGTGGAACAAGAACTCTCATTTTTTGCTAATGAGGATGCAAAATGATACAGACACTTTGAAAGACATATTGATGGTTTCTTACAAAACTAAGCATACTCTTACCATACTATCATAGTCCTTGGTCTTTACCCAAATGAGCTGAAAACTTATGTCGACACAAAAAGGAGCCCACGGATATTTAGAGCAGCTTTATTCATATTTGCCCAAACTTGGAAGCAACCAAGATGTCCCTTGGAAGGTGAATGGATAAACTAGTAGAATTAGACAATGAAACATTATTCAATGCTAAAAGTAAATGAGGTCTCACACCATAAAAAGACTTTGAGAAACCTTAAATACATATTACTAAGGGAAAGAATGTCATCTGAAAAGGG
>NW_023223947.1:0-728 GCF_002007445.2 Ailuropoda melanoleuca | reverse complement strand
GCTGGCTGTCTCTATCTCTGTCAAATAAATAAATAAATAAAATCTTTAAAAAAAAATATGGCTTGTCTGCTTTTTTTAATGTATTAGATTCAAAGTAGTAAGAAACTAGACACATTTAAGTCTAACTTTTATCTCCTATTAATAAAAGCTGCCTGTTTTAACAAAATGGCAGTGAATAAGCTATCGGCAAAGATTTATATTAGCAAATGGATGGCCTATTTCCAAGTCTAGTGGATTCTGATCCATGTCTTAGCAGAATGATTAGCACCTACACTTGCTCCATCCATGATCAGCACGGATTTTCCAGGAGAGACATGAGAAAGATAATGCAGAGCTGTATACGCTCGTACTCCATCCCGAATGGTTCCAGCGGCTTCTGTCCATGTAACCTTTTCTGGTTTGTGAACTGTCACAAAGAACAAGGAGCAACCAATTAGCAAGTCCTACTACTCCTGCCTCCTGGATCTCTCTCGCCACCTCCGCTCGCACCATGGCCCTGGTCCAAGCCACTACTCCTGTTACTTTTGCCTATATTTTGGTTTCCTTAATTCCATTCTTGCCCACACATAATGCACCCTCAGCCTAGGTGCTGGTGTTTGTGTGTGTGTGCGTGCACGTTTTTTAAACATTATAGTGTGAAATAAAACACATGCAGAAAAGTACACATAACAGTAGTACAGATGGGTGGACAAATACAAAGCAAATATACAAGTAATCCTCCTCTTGGT
>NW_023223946.1:0-728 GCF_002007445.2 Ailuropoda melanoleuca | reverse complement strand
AAGTGACAAGATTTCATTCTTTTTGATGGCCAAGTAATATTCCATTGTGTATATGTACCACCTCTTCTTCTTTTTTTTTTTTTTAATACCACCTCTTCTTTATCCATTCATCAGTTGATGGATATTTGGGCTCTTTCCATAGTTTGGCTATTGTTGGTAATGCTGCTATAAACATTGGGGTGCATGTGCCCCTTCAAATCTGTATTTTTTTATCCTTTGGGTAAATACCTAGTAGTGCAATTGCTGGATCATAGGGTAGCTCTATTTTTAACTTGTTGAGGAATCTCCATACTGTTTTGCAGAGTGGCTGCACCAGTTTACATTCCCACTAACAGTGTAAGAGGGTTCCCCTTTCTCCACATTCTCACCAACATCTGTTGTTTTCTGTGTTAATTTTAGCCATTCTGACAGGTGAGAGTTGGTATCTTGTTTTGATTTTCCCTCATGATGAGTGGTGTTGAGCATCTTTTCATGTGTCTGTAGCCATCTGGATGTTTTCTTTGGAAAAATGTCTATTCATGTCTTCTGCCCATTAATAAAATAATTTATAAATGAGCAAAGAGGGGCATCTGGGTGGCTCAGTCCGTTAAGCTTCTGCCTTCCGCTCAGGTCATGATCCCATGGGTCCTGGGATAGAGAGCCCTGCCTTGGGCTCCCTGCTTAGCAGGGAGCTTGCTTCTTCCTCTCCATCTGCCCCTCTCCCTTGCTTGTGCTCTCTCCTTCTCTGT
>NW_023223945.1:0-728 GCF_002007445.2 Ailuropoda melanoleuca | reverse complement strand
GGGGAAAAAAAAAACACACCAAAACAATAACCCAGAATACAATATTCAAAACTGCGGGATAACTACAAAATGTGTAACACATGCATCATGGGCATACCAGAAGGAGAAGAAAGGGAGAAAGAAAACAGAAGAAATCTTTCAAACAATGACTTGAGGATTTCCCCAAATTAATATCAGACACCAAACCACAGATCTAAGAAGCCCAGAGAATGCCAGCCAGGATAAATGCCAGAAAAAATACACTTAAGCATATTATTTTCAAGAAAATCAAAGATAAAGAAAAAATCCTGCAAGAGGGAAAGAAATGTCTTACCTACAGAGATAAGAACTACTTCCACCTTCTCAGAAACCATGCAAGAGCGGAGTGCACAGATGAAAAGTGTTGAGAGAAATAATTCACTAACTTAGAACTCTGTAACCTGTGAAATTACCCTTCACACGTGAAGGAGAAATAAAGAATTTCTTAGGTAAACAAAAATTGAATGTGTTTGTTGCCAGTAGACTTGCCTTACAAGAAAAGTTGGAAAATAATATTGGTCAGAAACTCAGATTTATGTAAACAAAGGAAAAACACTGAAGAAAGAATAAGTGAAGGTAAAATAAAAACTTTTACTTTTGTTACTCTAAAAGATAACAGTTTTTCGAAATAATATCAACAATGTGGGGGCGCCTGGGTGGCACAGCGGTTAAGCGTCTGCCTTCGGCTCAGGGCGTGATCCCGGCGTTGT
>NW_023223944.1:0-728 GCF_002007445.2 Ailuropoda melanoleuca | reverse complement strand
TCAGTTCTCTTGGTCCAACCTCACTCTTAAATAGGGCCTGTGTACCTGGATTTTAGAATTAGGACCTCTCAGTGTTTCTATCCCACCTACCCATGGCATCCAACACTTGCTTTTAATGTGGCTGAAGAGTTTCCTTTCTTTCCCTCAGTAGTGGCAGACTTCTGTTTTGTGCTAGTGCGTTATCTTGGTATCAACAGTTTTTGCTTATACATATCTCCTCAGAAGCAGTAAACCTCTGCCTAATTTCTGGAGGTAAACAGGAAGATTCCCTACTCCTCAGCAGGTTTTATTTTTACTTTTCCATTAGAAGAAATGGATCTTTCTCTTGTACTTGAGGAAAGAATGTTCAATGTTCCTTCTTTATGTTTTAAGTTTGTTTTGTTTTTAAAATTTATATGTAGGCATGTTTTCTACCTATTTTCCAACTATCTCTATATGTCCATGACATTGACAGAGCTTTCTTCAATCTCCCACACTACCTCTGATATTTTTTCTGACCACTCAGTGGAAGCTTATTGAAGAGAGCTTTGTTTCTGGGACTCCACACCCAGCCTTTATGAACACTGTAAAGTTAAGTGGATTTCTTCTTACCTGCTTCTGTGATATCAATTACTGCCAAAGATAAAAGTGTCCCTGGCCCATCTCTGCTTAGGGCCTCATAACTGTTTGGAATTCAGTTCATTTGGGTTGACTTGGTTGACTTGTGATCTATGACAGATCTACAAAAA
>NW_023223943.1:0-728 GCF_002007445.2 Ailuropoda melanoleuca | reverse complement strand
AGACAGCCAGCGAGAGAGGGAACACAAGCAGGGCGAGTGGGAGAGGAAGAAGCAGGCTCCCAGTGGAGGAGTCTGATGTGGGGCTCGATCCCCTAATGCCAGGATCATGCCCTGGGCTGCAGGCAGATGCCTAACAACTGCACCACCCAGGCACCCCAACAGTAGGAATTTTTATCTAGAAGGAAAGATTCAATAAAATAAAATAAATGATGGCTATAATAAAAGTAAATATCCACTTCATTCTATCATAAAGATTAAAAACTTTAGAAATTAATGATTGCCAGGGGCCAGGATGAGGAAGGAATGGGGAGACTGCCAAAGCATATGGGGCTTTTTTGGGGGGGCTGATGAAAATGTTCTGAAATAGGTAGTGGTGATGGTTGCATAACTTTGTGAATAAACTAAAAACCACTGAACTGTATACAAGGAATTACTGAATTCTATGAGCTATATCACAATAAAGTTTTTATTTTAAAAAGATTAAAACTTTAATATTTTATAGGAAAAGAAATACACATTTCAAAATGAAAGCATGAAGGTTGATGATAACGTACACTAGGCATCACTACTCCTTGAAGTTAGACCAAAGCAAATAAACAAAAAAGTAAACAGATAAGAGTAAACTACTGGAATGCTGTTCAAAATGTTAAAAAATCATAGTGATTTAGCTGTTAACTCAGTGCCTATATTAAACCTAAGCTTACTGCAGGATTTTCAAAAAGTAACTT
>NW_023223942.1:0-728 GCF_002007445.2 Ailuropoda melanoleuca | reverse complement strand
TTTTGCCAGTACGAAGTTTTAAATGTTGAAAAATGGTCTGCATAAAGCAGCAGTTTAATACTGGATGTAACCCAGTTCAGCAGTCGTTTTATTGAATAATCTCTAAATAGGAAATACTGGCCTAGGTTCTGTTTAGGATGCGTGGATTTGCAGAACATGGCTTCTCCTCTCAAGGGAACTTTTATAATCAGATTTCTTTTTCTAATACCCAGGTTTTGATCAGTATGCAGCTGATGTCTGGCGACCCGTGTTTTAAAACGTAAGTTGATGCTCAGTAGATGAATTATTTATCCAAAAATATAACAGTGATTTATTTTTTTGTTTAAATTTTTACATTTGTATTTTGTAGTGTTTACCAGTGAAGGGACTGTTCTTTTCCTAGGAGACTGCCTGACCCACATAGAAATTACTATTAATCCTTTGCCAGATGAGCTCCCCACACTCTAAAATAATTTAAGCTGTCGATCTTTTATGATCTTCAAGTTTTGGGTGAAACTACACAAATTAAATTGTTTAATTTGATCTCTGTGGACTTAGTCATTTCTTCAACAAATACCAGTTAAGTGCCTTACCATGTGCTAGGCCCTATTCTAGACACGAGAGAAACAGCAGTGAAAAAAAAAAGACCAAGTCCCTGACCTCTTGGAGCACATATTCTTTTTTTTTTTTAAGATTTTATTAATTTATTTAACAGAGATAGAGACAGCCAGCGAGAGAGGGAACACAAG
>NW_023223941.1:0-728 GCF_002007445.2 Ailuropoda melanoleuca | reverse complement strand
TCCCATAATGCTGGGATCACGCCCTGAGCCGAAGGCAGACGCTTAACCGCTGTGCCACCCAGGCGCCCCACCTGAACACTCTTCTTAAACTCTCTCCGAGTCTTAACTTTTCTCATCTATGAAAAGAATAAAATTATACCTATCTATGATAATTAAAAGAGCTGTTTTCTAGCAAGTACCTGACTTTCTTTAGGCACTCAGTAGTTGTTAATTTCACTCTATCCTAGTTACTATTACATAAGGCTTGCAAGCGACAGTGACAAAATTATTCTAAGAGCGATGTTTGGAAGTATTGGGTGCTTACCTCCAGCAACTGGGGTTAGGATCTACCTTTCAAAAACAAATACTTGGGGTGTCTGGGTGGCTCAGTTGCTTAAGCGTCTGTCTTCAGCTCAGGTCATAATTCCATGGTCCTGGGTTCAAGTCCCACATCCGGCTCTCTGCTCAGCGGGGAGCCTGCTTCTCCCTCTCCCTCTGCCCCTCCCCCTGCCTGTGTTCTCTCTCTTCCTCTTTCTGTCAAATAAATAAATAAATAAAATCTTAAAAAAAATACTCAAACTCAACAAAACAAATGAATAAGCAAACAAAAAGCAGAATCAGGCCTAATAAATATAGAGAGAACAAACTGATGGATGTCAGAGGAGAGCTTTGGGCAAATGGGTGAGAGGGAGTGGGACGTATAGAAGCTTCTGGTTGTGAGGGGCGCCTGGGTGGCACAGCGGTTAAGC
>NW_023223940.1:0-728 GCF_002007445.2 Ailuropoda melanoleuca | reverse complement strand
GCAGAGGGAGAAGCAGACTCCCCGCTGAGCAGGGAACCCGATGCCGGCCAATCTCTGGGCCCCCAGATCATGACCTGAGCTGAAGGCAGATGCTTAACCAACTGAGCCACCCGGGCACCCCCATCTAGCCCCACTCTATTAGAAATGTGATTACTATTCAGCAGTTAACTCTTCTAATAATCAGAAGAAACAACTATGATGACTCACAATCCTCTTGGTCTCCAAGCACTGGATACAATCCCATCTGAGATCTCTGTGTCCTGAGATTGGTCTGGATCTCTGGTCTGTGCTGCCTAGGAGCACACAAGATGAAAAACAACATTTATTGGCCCATCACTGGGGTAGTGAATCAGACCAACTCAGATGAACAATAGCTGTAAGTACACAAGTCAGCCTCTGCGTGCTAAACAATGTCCACCTAGCACCCCTCGGGATTGTGTTCTGCTTATTTATTATTACACAGTAAATTACCAACCACCATTTTATTATATTTCACAATTTTCAAGTCAGAGAATCTGGCAGAGCCCAGCCAGGTGATTCTTCTGTTCCAACCCACGTGTCTGCACCTTGGTAGCCACCTGGCCTCTTCAGCAAAGCAGTCTCAGGGTAGTCAGACTTGGCAGCCAGCTTCCAAAAAGGGTGTTCTGAGGGATGGGAAGTGGAAGTTGCCCATTTCTCTCTCTTTCTTTCTTTCTTTCTTTCTTTCTTTCTTTCTTTCTTTCTTTCTT
>NW_023223939.1:0-728 GCF_002007445.2 Ailuropoda melanoleuca | reverse complement strand
CTCGCTGGCTGTCTCTATCTCTGTCAAATAAATAAATAAATAAATAAATAAATAAATAAATCTTAAAAAAATTAAAATAAATGTAAATTAATTAAAAGAAAAGAAAAAAAATCCAGCTCTCAGTCACACTGGCCACACTTCAAGTGCTCAATAGTCGCACGTGGCTGGCAGCTGTGTACTTGGTAGGGTAGAGCTAGAACACTTCCTCTGTCAGAGAACATTCTACCAAGCAGTGCTGCCTTAGAACACAGGGGGCGCTGTGTTCAACACAATTCATTTGTTGAATGAATTCATGACCAAGCGGTGCTCTTGAGAACATCATCCTACGGGAGAGTGGGAAGTTCCTCCCACATGCGGGACATTTGGCGGGAAGGTTTCCCACATTAACTCAGCTTTGTAACAGTGGCATGAGATGGTTCTCGCAATCCCTCGTTTACAGGCAAGGAAATGGGCTGAGAGTCTAACAAATTTTTTAACAGCTTTATTGAGAGCTTTTAAACTACATTTCACTTACCGTAAAATCCTCCCATTTAAAGTGTCCAAATCAACGTGGTTCAGTATACTCACAGAGTTGCGCAATCCTTACCACAATCAATTTCAGAGTATTTTCATCACCCCAGAAAATTACCCCTTAGCTGTCACTCCCCATGCTGCCATGAATCTACTTTCTGTCTCCGTGGATTTGCCTACATGGGACATTTCACAGAAACGGAGTCCTTCAGCGTGTG
>NW_023223938.1:799-1050 GCF_002007445.2 Ailuropoda melanoleuca | reverse complement strand
TGGAACGAAAAGGCCCAAAACACGTCCGTCAGAAACAACACTGTACAGAGACCGTCTTAGCACTATCATCAACCTTCGTAAATGGGGAAACATTAGGGAAAGTGGTCCCGGAAGACTGACGAGAGTGCCGCAGAGTGGTCTCTGAGACACCACACAGTCCAGGGAAATATCAACGATCATCATCTCTCGTGAGTAAGGGAGCATGAATGAAAAGGTTCAGGATTTTCGAGCACTTAGCGCCCTTCTCATTG
>NW_023223938.1:0-688 GCF_002007445.2 Ailuropoda melanoleuca | reverse complement strand
CTTAGAACCAAGAAACAAAGTGTGAGGGGAAAGCCCTTGAAGTCACGACGGCCTTATGGAAGGTGGAACAGGAATCAAGGTGCTTTGGTACGGTGAGTGAAACACGACGAACACAGCACTGAGAAACACAATTCGGCCAAGACCCGCTTTCAACGAAATGTTTGCCCCTGGGGAAATCCTGTCAAAACTGCAGGCGGCAATGGAACGAAAAGGCCCAAAACACGTCCGTCAGAAACAACACCGTACAGGGACCGACTTAGCACTATCATCTCCCTTCTTGAATAGGGAAACATGAGGGAAAGTGTTTGCGGAAGCCTGATGAGAGTGCCCCATAGTGGTCTCTGAGACCCCACACAGTGCAGGGAAATATCAACGATNTCCAGGGAAATATCAACGATCATCATCTCTCGTGAGTAAGGGAGCATGAATGAAAAGGTTCAGGATTTTCGAGGACTCAGCGCCCTTCTCATTGTTAATAAAGCAGAGCGTCCAGGAAAACACCTCCAGCGAACAGCAGCCTTTTCACTGGGGACCCCGATTCCTCATTGGGTGGAGGGGCCTGGGGAGGATCCAGCCCTTAGAACCAAGAAACAAAGTGTGAGGGGAAAGCTCTTTAAATCACGACGGCCTTATGGAAGGTGGAAAAGGAATCAAGGTGCTTTGGTACCGTGAGTGAAACACGACGAAC
>NW_023223937.1:1847-12299 GCF_002007445.2 Ailuropoda melanoleuca | reverse complement strand
CACCACGATCCCAAAGGGTAACGGACGGGCGACTTCCGGTTTTGTGGGAGACGTGATCCACCCCACTTCCGGTTTGGAGACAGACACCTGTCCCATCACTCACTTCCTGTTCGGTGGCCGTCCCGTGACACGCCCCAGGGGGCAAATGACACTACCGCACCACATACGATAAATGCCTACACCTACGCAGGCTTTCCCGATCAGGCTCATGCAGCCACGAGACCAGATGGCGCCTGCCGGGATCCACGATGGGACCAGACGGGCCACGTCCGGTTCGGCGGCAGTCAAGTGATCCACCCCTCTTCAGGTTCCGCCAAGGTCACGTGACCCGTCCCTCAATGCCGGTCCGGCGGAAGTCATGGGACCAGCCACGACGTCCGTATTCACGTGTGCCGGGGGATCCGGACACACTTCCGGTATGGCGGGTGTCACGTGACCCACCCCAGGTGGGCAAGGGGCTCTTCCCCACCACACACGTGAAACGCCTCGACCTCCGCGGTGGTCCCGGGTAGGGTCATCTAGCCCTGAGGCAAATTAGAGCCCGCCACGATCCCAAAGAGTGCCAGACGGGCCACTTCCGTTTTGTGGGGAGACGTGATCCACCCCACTTCCGGTTTTGAGATAGACTCGTGTCCCATCACTCATTTCCTGTTCAGCAGGCGTCATGTGACACACCCCAGGGGGCAAATGACACTACCGCACCACATAAGATAAATGCCGACACCTACACAGGTTTTCACCATCAGGCTCATTAAGCCGCCAGACATGATGGCGCCCACCGGGATCCACGATGGAACCAGACGGGCCACTTCCGGTTCGGCAGCAGTCACGTGATCCTCCCCACTTCAGGTTCGGCCAAGGTCACGTGACCCGTCCCTCAATGCTGGTCCGGCGGGAGTCATGGGACCAGCCACCATGTCCGTCTTCACATGTGCTGGGGCATCCGGACACACTTCCGGTACGGCGGGTGTCACGTGACCCACCCCGGGTGGGCAAGGGGATCTTCCCCACCACAGACGTGAAACGCCTCAACCTACGCGGTGGTCCCGGGTAGGGCATCTAGCCCTGAGGCAAATTAGAGCTGCCGAGATCCCAAAGGGTGCCGGACGGGCCACTTCCGGTTTTGTGGGGAGACGTGATCCACCCCACTTCCGGTTTGGAGAAAGACACGTGTCCCGTCACTCACTTCCTGTTCGACGGGCATCACGTGACACGTCCCAGGGGCCAAATGACGCTACCGCACCACATATGATAAATGCCTACACCTACGCAGGCTTTCCCCATCAGGCTCATTCAGCCGCGAGACAAGATGGCACCCTCCGTGATCCAAGAAGGGACCAGACTGGCCACTTCCGGTTCAGTGGCAGGCACGTGATCTGCCCTACTTCAGGTTCGGCCAAGGTCACGTGACCCGTCCCTCAATGCCGGTCTGGCGGGAGTCATGCTACCAGACACCACGTCCATGTTCACGTGTGCCGGGGGATCCGGACACACTTCCGGGATGGCGGGTGTCACGTGACCCACCCCAGGTGATCAAGGGACTCTTCCCCACCACACACGTGAAACGCCTCGACAGACCGGTGGTCCTGGGTAGGGTCATCTAGCCCTGAGGCAAATTAGAGCCTGCCATGATCCCAAAGGGCGCCGGACGGGCCACTTCCGGTTTTGTGGGGAGACGGGATACACCACACTTCCGGTTTCGAGACAGACACGTGTTCCGTCACTCACTTCCTGTTCGGCGGGTGTAACGTGACACGCCCCAGGGGGCAAATGACACTTCCGCACCACATAAGATAAATGCCTACACCTACGCAGGTTTTCCCCATTAGGCTCATTAAGCCGCGAGATAGATGGTGCATGCCGGGATTCACGATGGGAAGAGACGGGCCACTTCCGGTTCGGCGGCAGTCACGTGATCCGCTCCACTTCAGGTTCGGCCAAGGTCACGTGACCTGTCCCTCAATGCCGGTCCGGCGGGAGTCATGGGACCATCCTCTACGTCCGTCTTCACGTGTGCCGGGGGATCTGGACACATTCCGGTACGGCGGGTGTCACGTGAACCACCCCGGTTTGGCAAGGGGTTCTTCCCCACCACACACGTGAAACGCCTCGACCTACACAGTGTTCCCGGGTAGGGTCATCTAGCCCTGAGGCAAATTAGAGCCCGCCGCGATCCTGAAGGGCGCCGGACGGGCCACTTCCAGTTTTGTGGGGAGACGTGATCCACCCCACTTCCGATTTGGAGACAGACACGTTACCCGTCACTCACTTCCTGTTCGGCGGGTGTCACGTGACACGCCCCAGGGGCCAAATGACACTACCGCAACACATATGATAAATGCCTACACCTACGCAGGTTTTCCCCATTAGGCTCATTAAGCCGCGAGAAAATATTGTGCCCGCCTTGTCCACGATGGGACCAGACGGGCCAATTCCGGTTCAGCGGCAGTCAGTTGATCCACCCCACTTCACATGTGGCCAAGGTCACGTGACCCGTCCCCCAATGCCGGTCCAGCGGAAGTCATGGGACCAGCCACCACTTCTGTTTTCACGTGTCGGGTGATCCAGACACACTTCCGGAATGGCGGGTGTCACGTGAACCACCCCAGGTGATCAAGGGACTCTTCCCCACCACACACGTGAAACTCCTCGACCTACGCTGTGTTCCCGGTTAGTGTCATCTAACCCCGAGGCAATCTAACCCCGAGGCAAACTAGAGCCCGCCGTGATCCCCAAGGTCACCGGTTGGGCCATTTCCGGTTTTGTGTGGAGACGTGATCCACCCCAGTCCCGGTTTGGAGTCAAACACGTGTCCCGTCACTCACTTAATGTTCGGTGGGTGTCTCGTGACACGCCCCAGGGGGCAAATGACACTACCGCACCACATACGATAAGTGCCTACACCTACACAGGTTTTCCCCATTAGGCTCATTAAGCCGCGAGACAAGATGGCGCCCGCCGGAATAAACGATGGAACCAGACGGGTCACTTCCGGTTTTGTGGGGAGACGTGATCCACCCCACTTCCGGTTGGAGACAGACACGTGTCCCGTCACTCACTTCCTGTTCAGCGGGCGTCACGTGACACACCCCAGGGGGCAAATGACACTATTGCACCACATACGATAAATGCCTATACCTACGAAGGTTTTCCCCATCAGGCTCATTAAGCCGTGAGACATAATTGCGCCCGCCGGGATCCACGATGGGACCACATAAAATAAATGCCTACACCTACGCAGGTTTTCACCATCAGGCTCATTAAGCCGCGAGACAAGATGGCGCCCGCCGGGATCCACGAAGGGACCGTACGGGCCACTTCGGGTTCAGGGGCAGTCACGTGATCTGCCCCACTTCAGTTTCGGCCAAGGTCACGTGAACTGTCCCTCAATGAACATCTGGCAAAAGTCATGGGACCACCCACCAATTTCCTTTTCACGTGTGTCGGGTGATGCGGACACACTTCCAGTACGGCGGGTGTCACATGACCCACCCNCGGGAGTCATGGGACCAGCCACCATGTCCGTCTTCACATGTGCTGGGGCATCCGGACACACTTCCGGTACGGCGGGTGTCACGTGACCCACCCCGGGTGGGCAAGGGGATCTTCCCCACCACAGACGTGAAACGCCTCAACCTACGCGGTGGTCCCGGGTAGGGCATCTAGCCCTGAGGCAAATTAGAGCTGCCGAGATCCCAAAGGGTGCCGGACGGGCCACTTCCGGTTTTGTGGGGAGACGTGATCCACCCCACTTCCGGTTTGGAGAAAGACACGTGTCCCGTCACTCACTTCCTGTTCGACGGGCATCACGTGACACGTCCCAGGGGCCAAATGACGCTACCGCACCACATATGATAAATGCCTACACCTACGCAGGCTTTCCCCATCAGGCTCATTCAGCCGCGAGACAAGATGGCGCCCTCCGTGATCCAAGAAGGGACCAGACTGGCCACTTCCGGTTCAGTGGCAGGCACGTGATCTGCCCTACTTCAGGTTCGGCCAAGGTCACGTGACCCGTCCCTCAATGCCGGTCTGGCGGGAGTCATGCTACCAGACACCACGTCCATGTTCACGTGTGCCGGGGGATCCGACACACTTCCGGGATGGCGGGTGTCACGTGACCCACCCCAGGTGGGCAAGGGACTCTTCCCCGCCACACACGTGAAACGCCTCGACAGACCGGTGGTCCTGGGTAGGGTCATCTAGCCCTGAGGCAAATTAGAGCCTGCCATGATCCCAAAGGGCGCCGGACGGGCCACTTCCGGTTTTGTGGGGAGACGGGATACACCACACTTCCGGTTTCGAGACAGACACGTGTTCCGTCACTCACTTCCTGTTCGGCGGGTGTAACGTGACACGCCCCAGGGGGCAAATGACACTTCCGCACCACATAAGATAAATGCCTACACCTACGCAGGTTTTCCCCATTAGGCTCATTAAGCCGCGAGATAGATGGTGCATGCCGGGATTCACGATGGGAAGAGACGGGCCACTTCCGGTTCGGCGGCAGTCACGTGATCCGCTCCACTTCAGGTTCGGCCAAGGTCACGTGACCTGTCCCTCAATGCCGGTCCGGCGGGAGTCATGGGACCATCCTCTACGTCCGTCTTCACGTGTGCCGGGGGATCTGGACACATTCCGGTACGGCGGGTGTCACGTGAACCACCCCGGTTTGGCAAGGGGTTCTTCCCCACCACACACGTGAAACGCCTCGACCTACACAGTGTTCCCGGGTAGGGTCATCTAGCCCTGAGGCAAATTAGAGCCCGCCGCGATCCTGAAGGGCGCCGGACGGGCCACTTCCAGTTTTGTGGGGAGACGTGATCCACCCCACTTCCGATTTGGAGACAGACACGTTACCCGTCACTCACTTCCTGTTCGGCGGGTGTCACGTGACACGCCCCAGGGGCCAAATGACACTACCGCAACACATATGATAAATGCCTACACCTACGCAGGTTTTCCCCATTAGGCTCATTAAGCCGCGAGAAAATATTGTGCCCGCCTTGTCCACGATGGGACCAGACGGGCCAATTCCGGTTCAGCGGCAGTCAGTTGATCCACCCCACTTCACATGTGGCCAAGGTCACGTGACCCGTCCCCCAATGCCGGTCCAGCGGAAGTCATGGGACCAGCCACCACTTCTGTTTTCACGTGTCGGGTGATCCAGACACACTTCCGGAATGGCGGGTGTCACGTGAACCACCCCAGGTGATCAAGGGACTCTTCCCCACCACACACGTGAAACTCCTCGACCTACGCTGTGTTCCCGGTTAGTGTCATCTAACCCCGAGGCAATCTAACCCCGAGGCAAACTAGAGCCCGCCGTGATCCCCAAGGTCACCGGTTGGGCCATTTCCGGTTTTGTGTGGAGACGTGATCCACCCCAGTCCCGGTTTGGAGTCAAACACGTGTCCCGTCACTCACTTAATGTTCGGTGGGTGTCTCGTGACACGCCCCAGGGGGCAAATGACACTACCGCACCACATACGATAAGTGCCTACACCTACACAGGTTTTCCCCATTAGGCTCATTAAGCCGCGAGACAAGATGGCGCCCGCCGGAATAAACGATGGAACCAGACGGGTCACTTCCGGTTTTGTGGGGAGACGTGATCCACCCCACTTCCGGTTGGAGACAGACACGTGTCCCGTCACTCACTTCCTGTTCAGCGGGCGTCACGTGACACACCCCAGGGGGCAAATGACACTATTGCACCACATACGATAAATGCCTATACCTACGAAGGTTTTCCCCATCAGGCTCATTAAGCCGTGAGACATAATTGCGCCCGCCGGGATCCACGATGGGACCACATAAAATAAATGCCTACACCTACGCAGGTTTTCACCATCAGGCTCATTAAGCCGCGAGACAAGATGGCGCCCGCCGGGATCCACGAAGGGACCGTACGGGCCACTTCGGGTTCAGGGGCAGTCACGTGATCTGCCCCACTTCAGTTTCGGCCAAGGTCACGTGAACTGTCCCTCAATGAACATCTGGCAAAAGTCATGGGACCACCCACCAATTTCCTTTTCACGTGTGTCGGGTGATGCGGACACACTTCCAGTACGGCGGGTGTCACATGACCCACCCCAGGTGGGCAAGGGACTCTTCCCCACCACACACGTGAAACGCCTCAACCTACGCAGTGGTCCCAGGTAGGGTCATCTAGCTCTGAGGCAAATTTGAGCCCGCCACGATCTCAAAGGTCGCCGGACTGGCCACTTCCGGTTTTGTGGGGAGACGTGATCCACGCCATTTCCGGTTTGGAGACAGACACAGGTACCGTCACTCACTTCCTGTTCAGCGGGTGTTACGTGACACGCCCCAGGGGCCAAATGACACTACCGAGTCACATACGATAAATGCCTACACCTACGCAGGTTTTCCCCATTAGGCTCATTAAGCCGCGAGAAAAGCTGGCGCCCGCTGGGATCCACGATGGCACCAGATGGCACTTCCGGTTCGGCGGCAGTCACGTGATCCGCCCCACTTCATGTTCGGCCAAGGTCACGTGACCCGTCCCTCAATGCCGGTCCGGCGGGAGTCATGGGACCACCCACCACTTTCTTTTTCACGTGTGTCGGGTGATGCGGACACACATCCAGTACAGCGGGTGTCACATGACCCACCCCAGGTGGGCAAGGGACTCTTCCCCACCACACACGTGAAATGCCTCGACCTACGCGATGGTCCCGGGTAGGGTCATCTAGCCCTGAGGCAAATTAGAGCCCGCCGCGATCCCAAAGGACGCCGGAGGTGCCACTTCCGGTTTGTGGGGAGACATGATCCACCCCACTTTCGGGTTGGAGACACACACGTGTCCCGTCACTGAATTCCTGTTCGGCGGGTGTCACGTGACACGCCCCAGGGGGCAAATGACACTACCGCACTACATATGATAAATGCCTACACCTACGCTTGTTTTCCCCATTAGGCTCATTAAGCCGTGAGAAAAGATGGCGCCCGCCGGTATCTACGATGGAAACAGACGGGTCACTTCCGGTTTTGTGGGGAGTCGTAATCCACCCCACTTCCGGTTGGAGACAGACACGTGTACTGTCACTGTCTTCCTGTTCGGCGGTAGTCACGTGATCCGCCCCACTTCAGGTTCGGCTAAGGTCACGTGACCCGTCCCTCAATGCCAGTCCAGCGGGAGTCATTGGATCAGCCACCACGACTGTCTTCACGTGTGCCGGGGGATCCGGACACACATCCGGTACGGCGGGTGTCACGACCCACCGCAGGTGGGCAAGATACTCTTCCCCACCACACACGTGAAACGCCTCAACCTACGCGGTAGTCCCGGATAGGGTCATGTAGCCCTGAGGCAAATTACAGCCTGCCTCGATCCCTAAGGGCGCCGGACGGGCCACTTCGGTATTGTGGGATGACGTGATCCACCCCAATTCCGGTTTGGAGGCAGACACGTGGCCCGTCAATCATTTCCTTTTCGGAGGGCATCACGTGACATGCCCCAGGGGCAAATGACACTACTACACCACATAAGATAATTGCCTACACATTCGCAGGTTTTCCCCATCAGGTTCATTAAGCCGCGAGAGAAGATGGCGCCCGCCGGGATCCAGGAAGGGACTAGACGGGCCATTTACGGTTTGGCGGAAGTCACGTGATCCGCCCCACTTCAGGTTCGGCTAAGGTCACGTGACCCGTCCCTCAATGCCGATCCGGCGGGAGTCATGGGACCAGACACCACTTCCATTTTCACGTGTTTCGGGTGATCAGGACACATTTCCGGTACGGCGGGTGTCACTTGACACACCCCAGGTGGGCAAGGGTCTCTTCCCCACCACACACATGAAACGCCTCGACATACGCAGTGGTCCCGGGTAGGGTCATCTAGCCCTGAGGCAAATTAGAACCTGCCACGATCACAAAGTGCGCAGGACGGGCCACTTCCGGTTTTGTGGGGAGACATGATTCACCGCACTTCCGATTTGTAGACAGACACGTGTCCCGTCACTCACTTCCTGTTCAGCGGGTGTCACATGCCACACCCCGAGAGGCAAAGGACACTCCCGCAGCACATAAAATAAATGGCTACACCTACGCAGGTTTTCCCCCATAGTCTCATTAAGCCGCGAGAGAAGATGGCGCCCGCCAGGATCCACGATGGAACAAGATGGGCCACTTCCGGTTCGGCTGCAGTCACGTGATCCGCCCCACTTCAGGTTCGGCCAAGGTCACGTGACCCGTCCCTCAATGCCAGTCCCGCGGGACCCATGGGACCAGCCACCACTTCCGTTTTGACGTGTGTCAGGTGATCCGGACACACTTCCGGTACAGCGGTTGTCAGGTGACCCACCCCAGGTGGGCAAGGGACTCTTCCCCACCACACATGTGAAACGCCTTGAACTACACGGTGGTCCCCTGTAGGGTCACCTTGCCCTGAGGCAAATTAGAGCTCGCCACGATCCGAAAGGGCGCCGTACTGGCCACTTCCGGTTTTGTGTGGAGACGTGATCCAACCCACTTCCGGTTTGGAGTCAGACACGTGTCCCTTCACTCACTTCCTGTTCGGCGGGTGCCACGTGACACACCCCAGGGGCAAATGACACTCCCGCACCACATACAATAAATGCCTACACCTACGCAGGTTTTCCCCATTAGGCTCATTAACCCGCAAGCCAAGATGGCGCCCATCGGGATCCAGGATGGAACCAGACGGGCCTCATTCGGTTCGGCAGCAGTCACATGATCCACCCCACATGAAGTGCGGCCAAGGTCACGTGACACGGCCTACACCTACGCAGGTTTTCCCCATTAGGCTCATTAAGCCGCGAGAAAAGCTGGCGCCCGCTGGGATCCAGGATGGAACCAGACGGGCCTCATTCGGTTCGGCAGCAGTCACATGATCCACCCCACATGAAGTGCGGCCAAGGTCACGTGACACGTCCCTCAATGCCGGTCCGGCGGAAGCCATGGGACCAGCCACCACTTCCTTTATCACGTGTGTCGGGTGATCCGGACACACATCCGGTACGGCGGGTGTCACGTGACACACCCCAGGTGGGCAAGGGACCCTTCCCCACCACACACGTGATACGCCTCGACTTACGTTGTGGTCCCGGGTAGGTGCATCTAGCCCGGAGGCAAATTAGAGCTCGCCGTAATCCCAAAGGTGACGTACGGGCCACTTCCGGTTTTGTGGGGAGACGTAGTCCACCCCACTTCCGGTTTGGAGACAGACACGTGTCCCGTCACTCACTTCCTGTCCGGCGGGCGTCACGTGACACGCCCCAGGGGCCAAATGACGCTACCGCACCAGATACGATAAATGCCTACACCTACGCAGGCTGTCCCCATCCGGCTCATTCAGCCGCGAGACAAGACGGCGCCCGCCGGGATCCACGAAGTGGCCCGTCCGGCACCCTTTGGGATCACGCGGGCTCTAATTTAACTCAGGGCTAGATGACCCTACCCGGGACCACCGCGTAGGTCGAGGCGTTTCACGTGTGCGGTGGGGAAGAGCCCCTTGCCCATCCGGGGCGGGTCTCGTGACACCCGCCGTACCAGAAGACTCTCCGGATCCCCCGGCACACGTGAAGACGGACGTGGTGGCTGGTCCCGTGACTCCCGCCGGACCGGCATTGAGGGACGGGTCACGTGATCTTGGCCGAACCTGAAGTGGGGCGGATCACGTGCCTGCCGCCGAAGCGGAAGTGGCCCGTCTGGTCCCATCGTGGATCCCGGCAGGCGCCATCTTGTCTCGCGGCTGAATGAGCCTGATGGGGACAGCCTGCGTAGGTGTAGGCATTTATCGTATGTGGTGCGGTAGCGTCATTTGGCACCTGGGGCGTGTCACATGACGCCCGCCGGACAGGAAGTGAGTGACGGGACACTAGTCTGTCTCCAAATCGGAAGTGGGGTGGAACACGTCTCCCCACAAAACCGGAAGTGGCCCGTCCGGCGCCCTTTGCGATCGCGGCAGGCTCTAATTTGCCTCAGGACTAGATGACCCTACCCGGGACCACCGCATAGGTCGAGGAGTTTCACGTGTGCGGTGGGGAAGAGCCCCTTGCCCACCCGGGGCGGGTCACGTGACGCCCGCCTGAAAGGAAGTGAGTGACGGGACACCTGTCTGTCTACAAACAGGAAGTGGGGTGGACCACGTCTCCCCACAAAACAAGAAGTGGCCCTTCCAGCGCCCTCTGGGATCGCGGCGGGCTCTAATTTGCCTCAGGGCTCGATGACCCTACCAGGGACCACCGCGTAGGTCGAGGCATTTCACGTGTGTGGTGGGGAAGAGCCCCTTGCCCACCCGGGGTGGTTCACGTGACACCCGCCGTACCGGAAGTGTGTCTGGATCCCCCGGTACACGTGAAGACGGACGTGGTGGCAGGTCCCGTGACTCCCGCTGGACCGGCATTGAGGGACGGGTCACGTGACCTCGGCCGAACCTGAAGTGGGGCGGATCACGTGCCTGCC
>NW_023223937.1:0-306 GCF_002007445.2 Ailuropoda melanoleuca | reverse complement strand
CCCGAACCGGAAGTGGCCCGTCTGGTCCCTTTGTGGGACTTTCATTCAGGAAGGGAGAAAGAGCAGGGTCCTCAGAGCCGCCAGCCCCATTTGATGGCCCCTGTTGCCAAAACCCTTGTGACCATGCTGCCCCTCCCCAGCACCCTCACCTTGGCCTGCCACACTGCACACAGCACATCAGTCAACCCGTGCCTGCCTGCCTCCTGTGGTCTAACCATTAGCCTTTGTGGGCCTCCGAGTGGCCCTTCCCAAGGGGCCTGGCACCACAACGCTGGAGATTGGGGACATTCAAAACCCAAAGGTCAG
>NW_023223936.1:0-728 GCF_002007445.2 Ailuropoda melanoleuca | reverse complement strand
GCCTAGCTTAAGGTTTATCAATTTTGTTGATCATTTCAAAGAACCAGCTCCAGGTTTCATTGATCTGTTCTTTTGTTTTTTTAATTTCTATTTTATTTTTTTCTGTTCTAATCTGTATTATTTCCTTACTTCTACTGGTTTTGGACTTTGTTTGTTCTTTTGTTAACCCCATTCAGGGGTAAGGCTAGGTTGGGTTTTTTGTTTGTTTGTTTGTTGAGATTTTTCTTCTTACTTGAGGTGGACTTATATTGCTATAAACTTGTGTCTTAGAACAGCTCCTACTGCATCGCAAAGATTTTGGACCATTGTGTTTTCATTTGTCTCCATACATTTTCTTATTTCCTCTATGATTACTTGGTTGACACATTCATTGCTTAATAGCATATCATTTAATTACCTCCATGTATTTGTGCTTTTTCCAGATTTTTTTGTGATTAATCTACTTTCAGAGCATTGTGGTCAGAAAGGATGCTTGCTATAACTTCAATCTTTCAGAATTTGTTGTCTTGTTTTGTGGCCTAAAATGTGATCTATTCTGGAGAATGTTCCACATGCACTTAAACTGAATGTATATTTTACTGTTTTAGGATGGAATGTTCTAAATATACTTGTTAGATCCTTCTGGTCCAATGTGTTATTCCAAAGCCACTGTTTCCTCATTGATTTTCTGTTTGGATGATCTATCCATTGAAATAAGTGGAGTATAAGTTCCCTACTACTATTGTATT
>NW_023223935.1:0-728 GCF_002007445.2 Ailuropoda melanoleuca | reverse complement strand
AAAAAGCTTTTGAATTTGATATAGGCCAGTTAACCTATTTTTTTTCTTTTGTTGCCACGCTTTGCTGTTGCAGCCATGAAAACATGGCTAAATCAGTGTCACAAAACCTTTCCTTTACGTGCTCTCCCAAGAGTTTTTTAATTTAAGCTCTGACATTCAGGTCTTTGATCGGCGTTTGGTTAATGTTTGTTTTTGGTATAAGAACGTCCCCCGTATTGCGTCATATGTTATTTTGCCTCCACCAGCCTCTCCAGCCCTCACTCTCAGTCCTGTGCCGTCACCAGTATGACGTCATCACCCTTCCACTCCTGCCATGGCCATACTGCCACCATCCCCACTTGTTGGGGGAGGTTAGCCAGAGGATGTGAGCGCTGGTCGACCCACCAGCTGGCCCCAGCAATCAGAGGCTCTTTACCCCCTTTTCTGTCCTTGGAATGTGCTTCCCACTTGCCTCCTCTACTCCCAGAAGCCACCCAAGAACATAACCTTCAGGTAGCAATGTAGTGCCGCGGTCCCCTGGACTGACTATGGCACTGAGCTCAGTCAGCGCCTCTGTACAACCTTCAAGATTTGGCAGGTCTCGCGTGCAGGGATCTATTGCTCTCGCGGGCGCCCAAGACAAGCCTCCTTTGTAAGTTCTCTTGCTTATTAGACCTACCACGTCCCAACCTGGGGTGGCCGGCCTCTTTCTTTGGTCTCTCCCTGCCCTCCCTGTGTGGAGGCCAGTT
>NW_023223934.1:0-728 GCF_002007445.2 Ailuropoda melanoleuca | reverse complement strand
CATCATGGTATATTGGTAACTTCATCAATACTGAAATTTAGCTCCAATTCTTCTCCTCTAGGGAGTCTTTTCTATCATCTCCCAGCAAATGTAAACATCTTCTTTTCTGTTTTCATAAAATAATTAATTTTATCTCTATTTTGGAATTTATAGCATTGCTGTACTTATTTTGCTTACATAATTTATTTCTTATAGGAGTGTGGGCACCTCAAAGGTGGGGCTGTGTACTATTCATATTTTCATTTTTAATTATTAGCATAATTTCTGGTACAGAAAAGATATTTGAGGTTATATTTGTGGAATGAATAAATCCATGAATAAATTTCTGATATTGGACTGTAGCATTATCATTTCTTTTGATTGTATACTTCCCTTTTCCTCATCACTGGCAATTCCTGTGTGGATATGTATACCATCTTTCCCACCGACCTGCTACCAATTCCCTTAGTGATCACTGTTTGGTAAAAGAGCTCAACATCTTTCACTGAATTTTAGAATGTAATCAGATAAAAGGGTATGAAATTTAACCAAATTTCTACACAGTTTGTCAGGAAAAAAATTAACAACTGTGGCACATTTTTCTGAGTTTTATTTATGTTCTAGAAAATGGTTTCCTCCTGACCTAACCATGACTGAAAAAGAAACACTGTTACTTAAAATGTCACCAATAAATTTAACCATGATATTAAATATTTTATAGGAGAAACCCAAGTCAATACAAGAAAAAA
>NW_023223933.1:0-728 GCF_002007445.2 Ailuropoda melanoleuca | reverse complement strand
AGATCAATAATAATAGTAATAATAAGCTCAAAATGTCTCATTATCACTAAATATTGCTACTATTGTTAAAAGTTTTAACTAATATGTGTATACCAATTTATCACAATGTTAAATTTACCAGACACCCATTAGAAACTATGTCACATATGAATATATGTGCATACATCTAAATGTATACTGTTAGAATATCATTAAATTTAAAATATATAGACTTGAAATGCATTCATGACAACTAACATATCAAAATACTGAGTTGCTGTGTTCACCCAAAATGTCATTTGATAACAACAGGATACTTGAAGTATATCTATTTGCAACAGTGATATACACTTGAGAAAAAAATACATTACTGGAAAAAATAGATTTTTTTATTATTTACTAACCTGAAGCACAGGGAAATACAACAGTCCTAACATTTGTTAGGCATCCCTCTCTTGAGATCCAGTATGAGTGTAACCACATTTCTTTCAAAACCAACCTTACTGTTAGTATTTTCCCCCCAAGAATTTTCAAAATTTGTGTGTGCACTATCTTTGCCTTCACTAGTTTCACAGATTCCTCCCTCTAGCAATTTAAAGTTTTGTGCAACACCTCACATATATAAAAAATTAAGGACAGAGGCCACTCAGTAACAACTGCCTGTGTTTAATCCTGTCTCATTTATATAACCGTGAGAGCTTGGGTAAGTTATTAAATCTCTTTAAGCCTTAGGTTTCTCCTCTATTTGA
>NW_023223932.1:0-728 GCF_002007445.2 Ailuropoda melanoleuca | reverse complement strand
GACCCCTTTTTTTTTTTTTTTTTTAGATTTTATTTATTTATTTGACAGAGCAAGCAGGTAGAGCAGTAGGCAGAGGGAAAGAGAGAAGCAGGCTCCCCACTGAGCAGAGAGCCTGACAAGGGGCTTGATCCCAGGACCCTGGGGTCATGATCTGATCCTGAGCTGAAGGCAGATACTTAATTGACTGAGCCACCCAGGTCCCCCCCAGACCACCTCTTAAGGGACATTGGATAATGCCTTCAAAATTGAGAGAAGTATTTGGTACTTTGTATTTTATACCTAGCCAGACTATTAACCAAATATAAGGATAGAATAAAGATATTTTCAGGAATCTGTTAAAAAAGAATCAGCTGAGTAAATTTGGAGATCTAATGGGCTTTTTTCAACAATCCATGAACTAATCAGCATCCCCTTTGGTAAGTGGAAAAGAGCTCCCGAGGAGCTGTACAAAATGGAAGGTTTTTATAAGCAGAAGCGGGTGGGGACGAGGAAGTCAATAATAAAGAGAGAGGATTATTATAGGCAAGGTCACCTTTCTTTGGGAAAGGGTGGGGTCTATCAAGCAGATGACCTCAGTAGTGTTGATCAGGAAATTCCAGAGTGATTGATTTAAAATTCCATTCCTGGGAACGGCTGAGACTGCAATTAGGTTAGGTATCAAGTCCTAGTTTGCTGACAGGGGGCTATGCAGAAGTGGCTCCATTTTGAGCCTGGATTTTTTTTTTTTT
>NW_023223931.1:0-728 GCF_002007445.2 Ailuropoda melanoleuca | reverse complement strand
GCTCAATTTTTCTTACTTGATTTTTACAACAACTTAATGTGACTTAATGCAATAGGTATTCTTATCATCCCCATTTTTCAGAGAAGGAATCTGAGTCAAAAAGAGATAACTATTCTGCCTGAATCAAATACTAATCAGTTATGGTTCTAGGATTTGAACCCAGTCAGGCTGGCTCCAGATACGAGTAATTCACCATGACTGAGGCTTATTTCAGGAACACAAGGATCATTTATATTAAGACTAGCTGGGTGTTTCCTTAATATGATAAAATATATTTATCTCAATCCAAAGCCAGCACCATGCTTAATTGAGAATTAGAGAAACAATTTCATTAAAGTCAGAAACAAGACAAGGATGTCCACTAACCATCACCATTGTTTAAAATTGTTCTTCAGGACATAGACAAAACAATTAGACAAAAGAAAGAAATTAAAGGTATAGAAATTGTAAAGAGAGGATAAAATTATAATTTGCTCAGATAATTGGATTGTCAACCTAGAAACTAAAAAGGACTAACCTAAAACTTGGATACAAAACAAGAATTTAATAAATCAGATGGCTACAAAATTAATTTTCAGAATCAACAGCCTTTTTATACACAACGTCTGACTACAACTATAAGGAAAGAAAAGACCCACTCTATAATAGCAGCAGAAAACATAAGCTATAAAATACTTGAGAATAAACTGAAGAAATATTATTTGTAGGAAATTCTTTTTTTTTTTTTT
>NW_023223930.1:0-727 GCF_002007445.2 Ailuropoda melanoleuca | reverse complement strand
GGATCACACCCTGAGCCGAAGGCAGACGCTCAACAACTGTGCCACCCAGGTGCCCCTCCTCCCAGCATTTTAAAGATATTCCTCCACTGGTTTCCTGGTTTACATCATTTCTATGAAGAAGTCAGCTGTCAGTGTTTCTGTGGTTCTCTGTCTTTTCTCTCTAGCTCTTTTACGATTTGTCTTTATTTTCTTGAACATATTAGTAATAGTTATTCTGACAACCTTTTCAGAAAGACCGCGGGCAATTTTACTCTGACTTTTGAAAATTTTGGCTTAGTTCCCTAGCCTCCAGCATAGGCCAACAATTGGGCAGAAAGTTACCCATGCAAAATTTCAATTGATCCTAGAATCTCCACTCAGTGACAGCAAAATTTGTGCTTATTTCTCTTTCTTTTATCAATGATCTTGAGCTGTGCTCTTCAGATGATAGGCGGATAGTTACATCTCCCTAGAGGAAATAATAGCTGGTTGTCATGTCATGTTTGTCATTTCCCTGTGAATGGTTCCCCATCTCTCTTGCCCTGGTCATCATTGCTCCCATACCTGTGTTTACAATTGGTTTTCTGCCCTTTTTATACTCGGTGCAATGGAAATGTTGACCTGGAGTGACCTACTATAACCCACCTGCAGCAGTTGTTTGCTCTTTTCAAATACAGTTCCTTCATACTTTTGTGACCAGTAATGACACACTAAATCAATATATGAATTAATACATGAAGTGACAGAC
>NW_023223929.1:0-727 GCF_002007445.2 Ailuropoda melanoleuca | reverse complement strand
AAAAAAAAAAAAAGTGCCCTATTGGGGCACCTGGGTGGCTCAGTGGATTAGGTGTCTGACTCTTGATTTCAGCTCAGGTCATGATCTCAGGGTTGTGGGATCAAGCCGTGCATCGGGCTCCTCACTCAGCTCAGTCTGCTTGTCCCTCTCCCTCTGCTCCTCCCCTTGCTGGCTCTCTCTCTCTCTCTTAAATAAAAAAAAGTAGGGGCACCTGGGTGGTTCAGTCGGTTAAGCATCTGCCTTCAGCTCAGGTCATGATCTCAGGGTCCTGGGATCAAGCTCCTTGGAGAGTCTGTTCTCTCTCCCCCTCTGCCCCTGCTCATGTGCTCTCTCTCCCTCACTCTCTCTCTCTCTCAAAAATAAATAAATAAAATCTTTAAAAAAAAAAAGTTAAAAAAAAAATTGTGTCCTATCCATCAAGGTTAGCATATTTTCCATGCTTTTTCAGTACTTTGTCCAACTAGGAGTTTGTGAAGCCATTCTTCCCTACTAAGATGTCTGGTCTTGTTTGTTATTCTCAAATTACCACTCTTTCTTTGGTTTGCTTCCAGACTTGTGAGAGGTAGACCTCTGCTCTGATACCTGACACTGCCTTCTGGTGCTCATTCGTGTCAGGGGAGAACCCTTGGGCTGACGCTCCCTGAGTCTCTGGGTCATCAGCCGTTACCTTGGCCTGAAACCCCCCTCTGCACAGGTGTACGTGCTGCTGCTGCCCCCCCCCCCCCGC
>NW_023223927.1:0-727 GCF_002007445.2 Ailuropoda melanoleuca | reverse complement strand
GCGCCCTCCCCCTCCCCCTCCCCGGATCCAGGGCTCAGCCCGGAGGACAGCTCAGGACTGAGTCGCCCCCTCCTCCTCACCGGTTCCGCCACACTCAGCTGTTGCTGGACACGAGGCTGATGATCTGTTCCAGTTTTTGTCGCAACTTATGCTTCCGACAAGAGGCATCTCGGTCCAGAGCGGTGAGAACCTGGGGGTGGAGGGTCCCCCCCGGGAGCGGGGCTGGCGAGGAGGGGCCGGTTCCTTCTGGGCAAAGCCCTCCTCCCCAGCTTGAGCTCCTCCCTCCCTGGCGCCTCAGCGCACCCCTTCCTCCCTGGGGGCCCTGGGCATGTGGGAGGAGCCGCAGTCCCTCCCCTGGGACCCCACCCAGGCCAGCTTCTCCTCCACCCCAAAGCCCCTCCCGCTGCAGAACTTGGCTCCCTCCTCTCCAGGGCCAGAGGGCAGCCCCTCCCGAGAGCGGCCGGCCTGGACTTGCCGTCCCCGAGTTCCCCATCCCCTCCGAACCCCCAACACCCGCACCCCCACACCCGCATCTCTCTTGTGCGGGTGTCCAGGAGCTCGTTGCCAAGCGCAGCGAGCCTGCTGGGGCCTCCCTTCCTCTCGGGGCGGTCAACAGCCCCCAGCGGGGCCCATCACTCCCTCCTCCCAGACCACCCCCTCCCCGGGTGTGCGCGCATGCGTGCGTGTGCGCGTGCGGCTCATTCGGGTTCCAGGAGGTCGCCCCGCA
>NW_023223926.1:0-2506 GCF_002007445.2 Ailuropoda melanoleuca | reverse complement strand
TTGTGCTGGCCACCAGATTGAGGGGACACGCTTTTACTTCTGGACCAGAGCCTTTAACTGCCAGTGGGAAATGCTCTAGCGATCTCATTGCCTCTGCCACGGTCGAGATGGTAGCTCCTATGTCACCCCGGACGCCAGAATGAGGAGACGTGGAGCTGAGCCCAGCGCTGAGCCTTGATGGATATGCAGCGCTATGGGCTGAATTGTGTCCCCCCCTCCCCAAATTCCTATGTTGAAGCCCTAACCCCAGTGTGGCTGTATCTGGAGATGGGGCTTTGGGGAAGTAATTTAGGTTCAATGAGGTCATACGAGTGGGGCCCTGAGCGGATGGGATTAATGTTTTGCAAGAAGAGAGGCCAGGAAGCTGCTCCCTCGCCTCATCGCTGCACACACGCACCAGGGAAAGGCCCTGTGAGGGCAGAGCCAGACGGCGGGCCCTGTGGAAGAAACTTTTGTGAATAATCTTGACAGAGAAATAACGGAAAGAGTTTACCCCACATGTATACATTTGACTTTGGGGCCCTTTTTCCTCAATATAGGTTAGGATTTACATTCTCTGTATCTTTGATCTAACGTCTTAAAGAATTCTCTGCAGTTTTCCTATCGTTTTCTAAATGGACTTGCTGCTGGGGCACCTGGCTGGATCAGTCAGTCGAGCGTGTGACTCTTGGTCTCTGGGTGCTGAGTTCGAGTCCCATGTTGGGAGTAGAGATTACTTTATTATTTATTTTTTTAAAGGATTTTATTTATTTATTTGACAGAGATAGAAACAGCCAGCGAGAGAGGGAACACAATAAGGGGGAATGGGAGAGAAAGAAGCAGGCTCATAGCGGGAGAGCCTGATGTGGGGCTCGATCCCATAACGCCAGGATCATGCCCTGAGCCGAAGGCAGACGCTTAACCGCTGTGCCACCCAGGCGCCCCGGGAGTAGAGATTACTTTTAAAAAAATGGGGGCGCCTGCGTGGCTCAGTTGGTTGGGCGTCTGCCTTTGGCTCAGGTCATGATCTCAGGGTTCTGGGATCAATTTCTGCATTGGGCTCCCTGCTCTGCGGGGAGTCTGCTTCCCCCACTCCCTCTGCTCCTCTCCCCCCGCTCATGCTTTCTTCTCTCCCTCAATGTCTCTCAAACAGATGAATAAATAATCTTTAAAAATAAATAAATAAATAAATGGAGGGCACCTGGGTGGCTCAGTTGGTTAAGCGTCTGCCTTCAGCTCAGGTCGTGTTCTCAGGGTCCTGGGATTGAGCCCCACATCGGACTCCCTGCTCAGTGGGGAGTCTGCTTCTCCCCTCCACTCTCCCTCTGTGCTCTTCTTCTTTCTCGCTCTCAAATAAATAAATAAATAAAATCTTAAAAAAAAATAAACGGACTCACTGCTTAGTATACTGGTTTTCATAGCACTTGAGTAAATAAACTTTTATAATAAGAAAGCCCGCCCACCAAGGGTACTCGCTAAGCTCGTAGTCTCTGGCTATAGGATTAACAGGGCTATGGTGAAACAGGGAAATACAAACAGCGTGAATACAAAGCAAGAGCATCCAGAGAATGTGAAAAGAAGCCACGGACTAAGAAAAAAATATTTGCAAAAAACATATTGATAAAGGACTGTTATCCAAAATATACGCATAACTCTTAAAAATCAACGAGAGAAGAGCGATCTAATTTAAAAATAGGCAAACAGTCTGAATATAGACACTTCACCAAAGATGACACGCGGATGGCATATAGGCGTAGGAGAGGACGCTTGAGATCACAGGACATTAGGAGATTGCAAATCAGAACAAGGGGATACCACCGCACGCCCACGACAGTGGCTAAAATCCGGTGACGTGGAGCAACGGGAAACTCTCGCTGTTGGCGGGAGCGCAAAAACGGTGCCGTCACTTTGAAAGCTAGTCTGGCAGTTTCTTACAAAACGAAAACACACCCTTGCCGTACGACCCAGCAATTGGTACTCCTGGGTATTTACCCAGCGAATCGAAAATTTATACCCACGCTATTATAGCAGTTTTACTCAACAGTGGCCCCACATTGGAAGCAACCGCAATGTCCTTCCACAGATGCGTGGGTAAACCGTGGTGCAGCCATACAAGGGAACAGTAGTCAGCGGTAAAGAGTCGTGATCTATCAAGCTACAAAAAGACGTGGAGGAAACGTAAATGCATATCACGGAGTGAAGGACGGCAGTCTGCAAAGGCTCCACGCTGGATCGCTCCGAGCGTCCGACGTTCTGGGAAAGGCAAAGCGATGGGATCAGTAAAAAGATCAGTGGTTGCCAGGCATTTGGGAGTAGAGACGGAGGAAGGGATAGGCGCAGTGCAGGGGACTTCTAGCGCGGTGAGACTATCCTGTATGACACCGTAAAGGTGGACACGTGTCATTTCACATTTGTCAAAACCCGCAGGGTAGAGTATGTCAAGAGTGAAGCCTGATGCAAACTATGGGCTTGGGGGATAACGATGCATCCTGTCGGCCGACGGACTGTCCCAAGCAGAGCACGCTGG
>NW_023223925.1:1171-1494 GCF_002007445.2 Ailuropoda melanoleuca | reverse complement strand
AATTCAGAGCAACAATGGTCAAGATGATGAGTAGACTTGAAAAAAGTATTAATGAAAATGTTATTGAGAATTTAGAATTGCTAAGGGCAGAAATGGGAGCAAATCTGACAGAAATTAAAAATTCTATGAGCCAAATGCAGTCAAAACTAGAGGCTCTGACTGNGGCCAGGGACACCAAGGCAGAGGAACGCATTAGCGAATTGGAGGATGGGTTAGTAGAAGAAAAAACGAAAATAGAAGATGGTCTTAAAAAAATCCACACCCATGAATGTAGATTACGGGAGATTACTGACTCAATGAAATGTTCCAGTGTCAGAATAATC
>NW_023223925.1:510-1090 GCF_002007445.2 Ailuropoda melanoleuca | reverse complement strand
TGAACAAATTGTAGCTGAAAACTTCCCTAATCTAGCAAGGGAAACAAACATTTGTGTCCAAGAGGCAGAGAGGACCCCACCCAAGCTCAACCACGACAAGCCTACGCCACATCACGTTATAGTGCAATTCGCAAATATTAGATCCAAGGATACAGTATTGAAAGCAGCCAGGGCAAAGAAATTTCTCACATACCAAGGCAAAGGTATCAGAATTATGTCAGACCTGTCTACACAGGCCTGGAATGAGAGAAAGGCTTGGGGGGGCGTTTTTAAAGCTCTTTCAGAGAAAAACATGCAGCCAGCATCCTTTATCCAGCACAGCTGTCATTCAGAATTAATGAAGAAATAAAGATGTTCCAGAATCGCCAGTCATTATCCAATTTAGTAACCACAAAACCAGCCCTACAGGAGATATTAAGGGGGGTTCTATAAAGGTAAAAAGGCCCCAACAGTGATACAGAACAGAAAGCCACAACCGATACAAACAAAGACTTTACTAGCAACATGGCATCATTAAAAATTCTATGTCTCAGTTCCAAGTGCCAATGTAAATGGTTTAAACGCTCCCATAAAACGCCAC
>NW_023223925.1:0-266 GCF_002007445.2 Ailuropoda melanoleuca | reverse complement strand
GATATGACAATTATAAATATATATGCCCCCAACAGGGGAGCAGCAAGATACACAAGCCAACTCTTAACCAGAATAAAGAGACATATAGATAAGAACACATTAATAGTAGGGGACCTCAACACCTCACTATCAGAAATAGACAGAACACCCTGGCAAAAACTAAGCAAAGAATCAAAGGCTTTGAATGCTGTACTTGACGAGTTGGACCTCATAGATATATATAGAACACTTACCCCAGAACCAAAGAATACTCATTCTATTCTAAT
>NW_023223924.1:0-727 GCF_002007445.2 Ailuropoda melanoleuca | reverse complement strand
GCCGAGGATTATGATAAAAAGAAACTGGTGAAAGCCTTTAAGAAGAAGTTTGCCTGCAATGGTACTGTGATTGAGCATCCGGAATATGGAGAAGTGATTCAGCTTCAAGGGGACCAGCGGAAGAACATATGCCAGTTCCTCATTGAAATTGGTCTGGCTAAAGATGACCAGCTAAAAGTCCATGGGTTTTAAGGTTCTGTGGGTCACCAAAGTCTCAAGGGAGACAACTTCCCTGCAATGAGAGATTCTTTGTGTCCTGCGTTATTAGTTTAAAACAAGCCAGCTTGCATAATGTAATCGCATCAGGTTCCCTTTAGTCTGGACTAGTGTAACTCAGCAATGTAATAAACTGACGAGCCCATGTTGTGTTGTCTTGCTGTCCCTCATTTAAATCAGGTCCAGCAGTATTGGTGTCATGCCAGAAATTTTATAGGCATTTCTCTGGCTGTCTTAGGGATATATCCAACATTTTCAGGCCACTTTTATCACACGAATTAAGACCAGTTGGATCTGACCTACCTATCTGAAGGCATCTTTGTGCAAAAGTACTGGGGATGCAGAAATCCAAGTCCCTTTGGAATAGACACTAAGGTGACCAAATTCAGGCACAGCCGTGTAAGCTCAGTCTCTGGCTTACATTTAAAGGAGCAGTTTTAAAAATGCCATTGCAAAGTGCTGCTTAAGCAACTAACAGTGTGGAGCAACAGATCTCTTGGTTTGAATCCTG
>NW_023223923.1:0-727 GCF_002007445.2 Ailuropoda melanoleuca | reverse complement strand
TGTATAGAAAGATAAAGATGTTTATTTTAAGACATTGACTTGCATGATTTTGGAGGCTGGCAAATTCAAAATCTGCAGGGTGGACTGGCAGGCAAGGAAAGAGCCAGTGTTGCAGTTCAAATGCAGAATTCCCTCTTGCTCAGAGGGGATGAATTTTTAGTTTCACTTAGGCCATCACCTGATTGGATGAGGCCCACCTACATAATGGAAGGCAATCTGCTTTACTCAGAATCCATTAACTTGCATGTTTATCTTATCCAAATAAAAACACACTCACAGAAACATCCAGAATGTTTGACCAAATATCTGGGCACTATGGCCCAGCTAAGTTGACACATATAATTAACCATCACATTTATGAAATAGAGAAGTAGGCAAAGTAGAAAATTGCAACAGAAAATTAAAATCTATAAAATGAATCAAAGACCTTGATGGGTATCTTTTCTTCATAAGCACACAAGACTGCACCTAATTTCACTTGATCTTGAAGGAGTTTTTGACCTAGCTCGCCAGCTTTCTCTGCAGCCCTAGGACACAGAAGAGAACTCATAGTGGAAACTAGCCTGCAGTTGAGATGACTGAAAATTTCAGTTTGTCATCTGGCCCACACTACTGGTAAAATCTTTGTTGCTTCTCTTTTTCTCCTTTTTCCTTTTCCCCCCCTTTGCCTCTTTTCCCCTTTTTCACGGCGTTGTTCTACCTGAATGGAGCCCGGTTTCCAGTCCAA
>NW_023223922.1:0-727 GCF_002007445.2 Ailuropoda melanoleuca | reverse complement strand
GTATTAAAACTTATTATATGTAACATGCATATAAAAGGTATAAATAGCTCATGAACTCAATTCCAGAACATATATCTTCACAGAAATGTTGGATAGTTTTTGAACTGGGCTTTCAAGTTTGATTACTATTCAGTTAACACTGGATGAGTGAAGGAGGTCAGTTAAGAGGAATGACCGTGGCCTCAAAAAGGGAGAAAAACAGGAACAAAACAAAAGATGATAGTCTAAGAATCATAATTTTTAGTTTTTCAAATAAAATTTCATGTGAAATCTTTAAACAGCTGAAGAGCAGGATTAAGGCAGTAGTTTTATGAAGATTGATCAAAGAAGTCTGTCTTTTATTTTACCAAGTACATCAAAGATAGTATAGATCTGTAATAAATACTTTCAAATGTTAATTGCCATTTGTTAATTATTTGAAGGGGAAAATACTTAAGATAATTAAGCTCATTAGAACCTTATTACAATATACTTTTTGTGGTTGAAGGTAGAGGTGAAAATGTAAGATCAAATGTGAAAGTGCAAAGTGTTGAGACTGAATAAGTGTGTGAAAAAGGGGAGATTTTAAGAGATGGGGCACATATTGCTTATCTGAGTTTACTTGCAACTCCCCAACTTCCACACTCAGGTAGTGTTGGACAAACCTTGCCCCTTATTTCTCCCTACTGTAAGGTGGGTTATGCTACCACCTTTTTTGCCCATTTCATATATTTTTCATAAAAAAAAA
>NW_023223921.1:0-727 GCF_002007445.2 Ailuropoda melanoleuca | reverse complement strand
GCCTGGGTCCAGCTCACGGTTCAGTTGGAGGTCACGTCTTTTTGATGACCTCCCCCAACACTTCCCCATGAGCCTTCCCTGACCAAACCACAGTCCCACTGGCCCTCCCTCCTCTACCGTCCACAGTTTTGTAATAATCTCAACTGAATCCCACATGGCACGCCATGTAATCCCACAAAGCCGCTTGTATCATGGCATCTTGCTGACCCGCGTTGACTGTAAGACCTTGAAGGACAGGAGCTCATCGTGACAGAAGTCTGTGCAGCCAGACTGGTGACATCCCATCTGTGGGTGTCCACTCGGGCTGATGTCATGGCTGCTGCAGGTGGATATGGTAGTGACCCTGCACCTGAGGGCCAGCCACTCTGGGTTCTGGAACTCTCTATACGGCACATTATTATCACCTGCTGGTGATGGCCATGCAGTGAAGTCACCATGAATGTGCAGAGGCACACAGACCATGTCTACCCCAGCCTGCCCACTTCCATCCATTATCTGAGTGCAGCCGGGAGGGGAGGGGACGGTCCTCCCCCCACCCTTGAATGCAGAGTGGCCAGTGGAGGCCCCACTGACTAGCGACTAGCTCCACGAGCTCATCTGCTGGAGGACCTGGACCTCACTTTTGCCAGTTCGGACACTTGATCTTTTATAGAGATTGTTAAGGAAGTGCTCTCTGGGCCTCTGGGAAAATGCTGATAAGAAGGACAATTTAAAAAAGAAAAAAAAA
>NW_023223920.1:0-727 GCF_002007445.2 Ailuropoda melanoleuca | reverse complement strand
GGTCTCTTAAACATGACTGTGCCTCATCTGTTGTTACCACCACCAAGAGTTGTTTTAAATGTTTTGCCTAAATGTGCCTTAGAAATTAGAGAAGAGGGGCTTTATACAGAGTGGAAACTACACAGGTTATGATTAGAAGAACCTGGATTTGTCCCTATTCTTCATTGAATAGCTGTGCCCTTGACAAAGCCACTTAATGTCTCTGAGTATCATTTTCTCATCTGAGAGACAGCAATGGTAATACTACCTTATGGAGGTCTCAGACAAGGCCTGAAGAGTGCCTTGTTGCTTAATAAACATTATTTCATTGTCCTCTCTTTTTTCCTTTCCCTTAATGAAAATGGACAGACTTCCCACGAAAGCTTCTTAACCCATAATACTTTGAATCTCCTCTGTGACTCTTTCTTTTGTGCTAAGACATTGGTGGACCCTGTTAAAAAACCACCTAGCCAAGAGGGGTAACACCTAAATTATCCATCAAGAAACATCTGTTTAGCACCTATTTCCATGCACGAGCCACCAGGGGAGGTGGTGGGGGCTGTTTCTCAAGTTGTCTGGGGTCCCGCTGGAGAAATGAGTATAATCCCACAGGAAGATAGTTGCACACAGCTCGTGGACACTGAATGCCGGGGAAGGACGTCATTCACACAAGGAGTGTAGATGTTGGGGGGCATCTGAGGGCTTGCTGAACAAGAGCCTGGGCTCAGATGTCAGGCAGATCTAGCTT
>NW_023223919.1:0-727 GCF_002007445.2 Ailuropoda melanoleuca | reverse complement strand
CCCCTCTCTCACTGGCTGTCTCTCTCTCTGTCAAATAAATAAATAAATAAAATCTTCAAAAAACAAAAAAAAAGAATCTCCAACTACCCTCACAATGACCTCATCCCAGGCCCCAATTTAGCTAGCTTATGCTACGCTTGCAACCAGGTTTTTAGTTTTCATAAGATTCACATAGTACTTTAAAAATAGCAATATAAAGTCTTAGAATTGTTTACTCTTAAGGAATACACTACAACAGATTTTTAAGCGGGAGATATAAGAAGACAGGTTAAAAGGTGAAAACCACCTATTAAATAGGGAGCTACAGACATGTTGACCCATAAGAAATGCTCCCAGGCTATGGGGAAGTAACTCCAAGTAGCACAGTCTATTCTGCAATGCTGAGAAATAACTGCAGGAGAAAGAGCAACAAGGCATTCAACTCTCAGATATGGTAGAACTCATTTCAACAAAAGCACTGTATAAAATATTAAATAACAACAGGTTTAAAAAAAATTTATTTATTTATTTTATAGAGCCAGAGAGAGCATGAGTGGAGGGGCAGAGGGAGAAGGAGAGAGAATCTCAACATTTACATAAACAGTCTTTATATACACACTATGGTGAAAGTTTTGCTCATGACACTCTGATTATTAATTGTTTTTTTTTTTTAAAGATTTTTTTAATTTATTTGACAGAGATAGAGACAGCTAGCGAGAGAGGGAACACAAGCAGGGGGAGTGGGAGA
>NW_023223918.1:0-727 GCF_002007445.2 Ailuropoda melanoleuca | reverse complement strand
TCAGGGGTAGAATTTAGTGATTCATCAGTTGTATATAACACCCAGTGCTCATTACATCAAGTGCCCTCCTTCATGCCCATCACCCAGTTACCCCATCCCTCCACCCATGTGCACTCCAGCATTTGTTTCTTATGATTAAGAGTCTCTTATGGTTTGCCTCCCTCTCTGTTTTTATCTTATTTTCTTTTTCCTTCCCTTCTGGTTTGTTCATCTGTTTTGTTTCTTAAATTTCAGATATGAGTGAAATCATGTGGTATTTGTCTTTCTCTGATGGCCAGGTCGGCTTTGGTACCATCAAACTGACCGTCTTAAAATTGGAGGGAGAGAGGAGTAGTAGCCTCTGCTGGGAGACAACTCTACACAGGTCTCTTGTGTGTCTGCAAGAAGATGCACTGACTATGTCATAAAGGATGTTTGCATAGTGAAAAGCCTTGGAAGATAGACATAGAGTCTTCCTCTGGAGTAGGGGGAAGGTTTATTTATTCTCCAGCATAATAAAGATTGTCTCTCTTGGGGAAATTTCAAGCAGGTTTATTTGCCGCCCATTATGAAAGGTTGAGGTCCCCTAAACTTGAGTTTCTTCAGCTGTGCTGTAACCCACTGTATGAAAAGCGTCCACCTGGGCTGCTTCGTGTTGTCCTGTGAGACCTGGACGAGGGTAATTGGCATGACCATGAAGTTCATGCTGTTTGCTAAGCAGCAGAGTAATAGATCTTTTGCCTCTGAC
>NW_023223917.1:0-727 GCF_002007445.2 Ailuropoda melanoleuca | reverse complement strand
TGAGAGGAGATTTGTCTCAGTTTGTCTCAATAACAGATTTACTTAATGCCTTTTTGTTTTTTCTCTTTGGAGAGTCCCCTTAAGGGGGAATTGCATATTTCTACTAACTTTCTGAGCCTTTAGAATTTTTATAGAAATATCAACCTTTTGAAACTTTAAAAAATAGAAACATGTTAGAACATAATTAGTTGTGATTGTGTTTTTGTAAAGGTATTTTGCATAGAATTAGTGATGGTACAGCTTAACACCCTTATGTGCAGATGAGGATATTGAAGCACAGAGAGAATCAAAGATTTGCTCAGTTATAAGTGGCAGATCCAAGAATACTGCCCAAATGTGTGGAATAAAGATTCAAAACTCATTTCCATCAAACCATGGTGACCACTTCTAATTTAAATTGTTGATCAAAAATAACACATTTTAAAATAGAAAATTGGATTAAAGCATTTTGTGGTGTGTAAATTTACTTTCTTCTTTGGGAAAGATAAGGTGCTTTTGCTGAAGAGTGGTGATTTTGGAAACAAAGAAAGCTTTACCTTGCAGTGGCTCACCTAAGTGCTGACTAGAGTTATCTGAAAATGGTTAATTCTGTATTTTAGAGTCTAAGAGTATCTGAAAGGTAAGGCACTATATCGTATGTCTTTGCCTTACCTAGCAGTTTTGAGTTGAAGACACCATAAGGTAGCATTAGAAATAGTGTTTCCATTTTATTCTGAAGAAACATATT
>NW_023223916.1:0-727 GCF_002007445.2 Ailuropoda melanoleuca | reverse complement strand
AAGACAGATGCTTAACCAACTGAGCCACCCAGGTGCCTCTCTTAAGATTATTTTAGTTATTACTTAAAACAATCTTCAGAGGACGTTGAATTAATAGACATTCTATAGTGCTAGAAAAAAGGCATTTATGAAGACTTAAACTAATGCAGTTACTTTTCTCATCTTTTATATTGTTTGGAAACTTTATATTTTTTAATCACCCCACACTGAGTTATTGTCAGTATGTACACAAAGTACTCATATATATGTGTGTGTATGTATATGTGTATTTACCCATAGGTTTTACCATTTTCTTTACTTCTTATACCCCCTTCTCTCTGTCTGGGTCTCCTTTGCTGCTTGCTGAGTTACACCCATGAGTAGCACTTTCACCGCAGGTGTGTGGATGGCAAATTACCTGGCTTTCATTGTATCTAAAACTGTTTTTATTTCACTTACATTATTTAATGATTGTGTAGCTGGAATAAAATTATATTCATAGTCACTACCCTCCCGCACTTTGAAGATTTTATTTCAGTAACACACTGTTGCTCTCCGTGATTAGTGTGTTACTCCTTCATAGGTAATCTTCCCATCAAATCTGATTTAGTACCAACATCTTTCTTACTTGATAAGTCAGTCATTTTGATTCTGTGTGTCTTAGTGTTAATTAGCTTTTGAACCCTGCTTGAGACCAATTATGGGTGTTGTTACTTAGATAATGTATTTTATGTTCTGAAAAATTATC
>NW_023223915.1:0-2462 GCF_002007445.2 Ailuropoda melanoleuca | reverse complement strand
CCCTCCAGCCACAGGCCCTGGGGGAGTTGGGTTTGGCTGGATGCCTTAGCCTTTAGGCTCCTCTCTCCCACGTGCAGTCTGGGGGAAGGGGTGCACACTGCTTTCTCCCTGCTCTGGTTCTGTGTGACACNATGTGCCACGTGGGATGGACAAAACAATGCTTGAAGGCTAACTTTTAATACATCCCCATGACCACCCAAGGGTGGGGGATGGGGGATACTTTTGGAACAGATGGGATAAAGCGGCGTGTTACTGCTACCTCTGCCCTTAAAATGCTTGTTGCCTGTCCCTCTGAGTTCTTGGCATGCAGTGACCCTCCAGCCACAGGCCCTGGGGGAGTTGGGTTTGGCTGGATGCCTTAGCCTTTAGGCTCCTCTCTCCCACATGCAGTCTGGGGGAAGGGGTGCACACTGCTTTCTGCCTGCTCCGGTTCTGTGTGACAGAGCCAAGTGCAGACTGGGGGCTTGGTAGATGATCCAAGGAGTTCACAGCCAAGGGCTAACTAGTAGTTATAAGCTTGGAGCAGTACGATGATATGAGTTTGCCTGTAGGGGCTGTAGGGTTTTTTTAAAAATGAGCTTGAGGCTCAGGCATGAGTAGAGTTAGTCAGAGGAGGGCAAAAGTACTTTTAGGAATTTGGGGGAAGGCAGGGGNAAGGCAGGGAATGACCTCTGCAAGGGTACTGAGGGAAGAAAGTGCATTGTGTTTGGGGAGCAAAGAGTGGGTTGCCTGGAGGGGACGGTTGTGCTGGGATTAGAAGGAAGGTCTGGAAAGGTCTGAAGACATGTTTAGTCCACCTGTTCAGTCCTCTGTTCACCTGTCTGCCCATCGGCCCATTCTCCCACGCATCTATCCATCATCCACCCACACACCCATCCTTCCATCCATCCACCCACCCACCCATCTACCCATGCACTTACCCATCCATACATCCATCATCCACCCACCCACCCATCCATCCATCCACCCACCCACCCATCTACCCATGCACTTACCCATCCAGCCATCATCCACTCTCACACCCATCCATCCATGTATCCACCCACCCATCTACCCATGCACTTACCCATCTATCCATCATCCACCCACACACCCATCCATCCATCCATCCACCCACCCATCTACCCATGCACTTACCCATCCAGCCATCATCCACTCTCACACCCATCCATCCGTTCATCCAGCCATCATCCACTCTCACACCCATCCATCTGTTCATCCAGCCATCATCCACTCTCACACCCATCCATCCGTTCATCCAGCCGTCATCCACTCTCACACCCATCCATCCGTTTATCCAGCCGTCATCCACTCTCACACACATCCATCCATTCATCCAGCCATTATCCACTCTCACACCCATCCATCCATCCATCCAGTCATCATCCAGCCACCCAGTAAGTGTTCCTGAGCACCTGTTCTGGGCTAACTGTGTTCTAGGCCCTGGGCTATCCAGAAGAACAAGGTATCTTTCCTGACTCCCAAAGAGTGCTCAGAACCTGAATGTGAGTAAAAGCACATGGCTATTGTGGAGGGGATACCAGATTTTCTATTAGCTTTTGGCTCCCTTTATTTCTCAGGAGATGTGTAGGCACAAAATGGAAGGACAGAAGGAATGATAAAGCCTCTGGAAAAATCCAGGAATTAGAAACAAAACAAAGTGTAGGAGGAACCCTGGGAATCCCTGGAATTCCTTTTCCCCCAAGCTTCTTAAACTCCAAGCACCCAACGTGGCATTTCCCAGAAGGCAGCCTGCTGAAGCCAACATGGCAGACGGGTTGTCTCCTGGGGAATCTGGTCACCTTCCCACCCAAAACTTCTCATTTACATATGCATAGCTTTGACCCAGAATTTTCATCCTCTTCAGAGTAAGCCTCTTTCTGGGAATTTCCACCCTCCCTGGGCTGCCTGCCCAGAAAGTGTCACCCCAGTGCCTGACGTTCCTGTGGGACACTGTTAACTGGAGTCAGCAGGCCTTCTCTTGCTCCCTCCTCCATATTCACAGTTGGGTGCTTGCTAGCTCTTCCTGTAGTCACTTGCATTTTCAGGAAATTGTCCACTTTTCTTTTGAAGTATAGAAATATGGCACCAAAAGGGAGGTGAACAATTTTTTTTTAAGATTTTATTTATTTGAGAGAGAGAGAGAGAGCACAAGCAGGGGAAGGGGCACAGGGAGAGAGAGAAGCAGACTCCCTGCTAAGCAGGGATCCTGATGTGGGGCTGGATCCCAGGACTCTGGGATCATGACCTGAGTCAAAGGCAGACGCTTCACCGACTGAGCCACTCAAGTGCCCCGGGAGGTGAACAGTTTTACAGAGGAATACCAAGTAACCTAGAATTAGAATACTAAACACAGCTCTGGATAGGTTCCTGGGGGCTGCACCAACTCCGCCAGCGAGCCTGGCAGGGACACCGAGACTAGATGAGACAACCATCGCAGTCCCTGTGTTCATCCCATGGCC
>NW_023223914.1:0-727 GCF_002007445.2 Ailuropoda melanoleuca | reverse complement strand
CTTGATTTTGACTCCAGTCATGATCTCAGGGTCGTGAAATTGAGCCCTGCATCAGGCTCCATGCTGAGCGTGGAGTCTGCTTGAGATTCTCTCTCCCTCTGCTGCTCCCCCCACCTCTAAAAAAAAAAAAAGCAGTTCTAATTAATTGTATATATCTGATCCATTTACTCCACAGGACAAAAGCTGGAGGCCTTTTACCTAGAACCAATGAACACTGAATTTTATTTAGAGCTATTATTATAAGCTGTGGTCCTGTCATTATCAGGTGTTAGCATTTAGAGCGATGCCTGGTAGAAAACTTCCATAATTGGTTATCTGAACCAGAAGATGTTATTTCTGTAAGGGAGGGTATTATAGGTTAAGCCTGAAGAAGACATAGGATTTTACGATTATTATGACTTCACATAATTCTGCATTCAGAACATGCATACTAGTTAATTTGAAAGATCTAAGATCTGTTTGTCTCACTTTCTTTGAAAGCCATTTGAAGTATTGAGAAAAGCTCAGGATGTATGCCAGCGGATCCAGATTTGAGTCTTGGCACTATAACTCACTCACTTTATTTATTTTTATTTTTTTATTATAATAATTTTTTATTATGTTATGTTAGCCACCATACAGCATATCCTTAGTTTCTGATGTAGTGACTCACTCACTTTATAAACAAGAACACAACAGGTTTTGTATTTTGTCACTTGAGATGGAATCAGCTTATTGTGTTCTCTTA
>NW_023223913.1:0-1104 GCF_002007445.2 Ailuropoda melanoleuca | reverse complement strand
TGGATAGAAAGCTTTATCTACAAGCAAAGGGCAAAAATGAGTATCTGAGAAAGGAAAATTTAGAGTGCATTAGTCAGGGAAATCTTCCTAGAAGATTTTAAGTTATTAGTCTGTAAATGAAGAATATTTTCATGTCTAGAATTGTTGCAAATTTAGATGAGTTAGTATACCTGAATGTTCTTTGCACAGTGTAAATGCTTAATCTTCTTCGTTTAATATACTTCCCTCCTTCCATACTTGACCTGGCATCTGCTAGGTCATTTCTTCTTACATGCTATAGCCTATAGCATGTGTTAGATGATATTTCTACTATTCAGATTTCTGAGAAAATAATGCTTAAATAGTCAGTTTCCTTATCTTGTTGACTTTTAAAATCATATTTCATAAGGTATTGCATTTTCCCTTTCTCTCTCTCTTTCNTAATATACTTCCCTCCTTCCATACTTGACCTGGCATCTGCTAGGTCATTTCTTCTTACATGCTATAGCCTATAGCATGTGTTAAATGATATTTCTACTATTCAGATTTCTGAGAAAATAATGCTTATCTAGTCAGTTTCCTTATCTTGTTGACTTAAAATCATATTTCATAAGGTATTGCGTTTTCCCTTTCTCTCTCTCTTTTTTATTTAATATTTTAATTGCAGCATTTCAACAATTTTCCTGAATTGCATACTTCATTTTTCCAGTGTTTNTTTTTATTTAATATTTTAATTGCAGCATTTCAACAATTTTCCTGAATTGCATACTTCATTTTTCCAGTGTTTAATATAAGTCAACATTTTAAATTTAATTATATATTTTAAAATAAGAGATTAAGCAAGGAAACACAGCATCTGTTAAGTTGTTTTTTTAAATGAACCATGTAGTTTTATTTTCTAAGTTTAATTAGTACTACCAAATCATTAATTCTAGGTTAGAATTATAAAGCATTATCAAAGGTACTCACAGAATATTGCAATTAGAGTTTACTTGATTAGGCAATTATAAGAAAATGAACTTTATTTTCTGTGTGAACAATGGAATCAGTTAAAATGTTTTGTGGAACTAATGTGATAATAGTAATATAGGTAGCATAATTATTGCAACAACATTTTTATCTTAA
>NW_023223912.1:0-727 GCF_002007445.2 Ailuropoda melanoleuca | reverse complement strand
TCTTTTCCATTCTGCAATCAGATGATCCAAAATGATGTTTGCATTAGACTAGTGCTTTCAAACAGGTCATTACTAATTAGAGAGTAGAAATGAGTTTAGTAGTTCAGACAAGAATTATTTTCAAATTAAATAAAATAGAATAGAAACTTTCATGTGGAAAGGATACGTATTGTTTCAGAGAACTCCTGCTTCTCGTGTGTGTGTGTGTGTACACGTGTATAGATAGATATATGCTGTGTCACCTTATTACAGATCTCAGTCAAAAAAAGCTTGAAGTATCTCTCTGTGAATTACCTCTTAATTAAAAAATGAAAATAGTTAAGAGACATAGAGAAACCTAGCAGATATCTTAATAGGTTTTATTATTATTTAGGTATAGCAAGGTCAATAGATCAGGAGATGACTGCCATTGGAAAGATAATTTATTATACTTACAGCTCCCAAGAGAGGGAATACAGATCACACCCCTGGGGGGCCACAGACAGAAGTACCAGAGTGAGCACTCCCAGAGGGAGAGGGGGAAACGGAAGCAAGCACCTTTACTGTGATTTCCAAGGGAAAGAACAGGCAGACAGGGTGAACAGGCTTAGGATTGGCCAGTTTGTATTTGAAAAGCACTCCCTTGGGCCAACTCTCAGAGCAGGGAGGCAACAAGGGAAGGAGGAAGGGCGTCAAGGCAAGGTGACTGGGTCATATCATCACGTTGTCCAGGACAAGGTGTGTCCAG
>NW_023223911.1:0-727 GCF_002007445.2 Ailuropoda melanoleuca | reverse complement strand
GGGCTGGCGCCTCCCTGCTGTGGGGGGACGGAGGGAGCACCATTCTTACCCGGCCGCCCAGTTGTGGCCCTTGGCAGGTTTTACAGTTGCCAGTGATCTTTCTCACTCCAGTCTTCTCCCAGAACGGCACCGGGAGGTTAGGAGAGCAATCAGGACAGACGCTCCCCTGTAAGGACGAAGGGTCCTGCCTGAGTGCGGAGCTGGGGCTTCTGCAGATGCCCAGGCTTGGTGGGGCCCAGTTCTCCCCCCGGAAAGTGAATCCTGCCAATCCCAGGTTCCTTTGGATGAGATAATAGAAGGGGAACCCCAGGGAGGGGCCTATGCAGGTTCTCTGGGCATGGCCGGGAGCACGGATCAACCTTCACGGCATCGGGGCATTGGGGCCCCCGAGCCCCAGACTCAGGAAAGGAAGGAGGAGGCCCTTTGCACAGCAACTAATGAGCCGTGAGTGTTCCTGAAGGACAGCCCAGGTGGCCAGATGCCGTCACACGGGGCGATTCTCCAAGGCACACATGCGACCAGGAGTGCGAGGAGTTTTGAAGAGACTCTTGACAACGGGCGCTTAGAAGACGTCCATGAGTTGCCAGCAATGCCCTTGGCTTTGCCTTTTCCCTCTGTCTTAGGTGCTCCCATGGGCGGAACGGTCACAATCACACAGAGGAGCACATGCTGGTCTCTCGTGCTCTGGCGGCGGCCTCTCTGCCCGCCGGTGCTGGTGACCGCATGC
>NW_023223910.1:0-727 GCF_002007445.2 Ailuropoda melanoleuca | reverse complement strand
TGAGTGAAAACCGACGAACACAGCACTGAGAAAAAAAATTTGGCAAAAAACCGCCTCCAATGAAATATTTGCTTCTTGCGTAAATCCTATCAAAACTGGTTGTGGCAATGGAACCAAAAGGCCATAAACTTGCCATTCAGAAAGAAAACCGTACAGGGACAGTCTTAGCCCTATAATCATCCTTCATTAATAGGGAAACATGTGGGAAAGTGGTCACGGAATGCTGATGAGAGTGCCAAAGACTGGTCTCTGACACACCCCTCTATCCAGGGAAAGACAAAAGAAAAGCGTCTCTCATGAGTTAGGGTGCATGAATGAAAAGGCTCGGGAATTTCAAGGACTCAGCACACTTCTTATTGGTAATAAACCAGAGCATCCAAAAAACACCTCCAGCTAACATCAGCCTTTTAAATGGGGACCTCGATTCCACATTGGGTGTATGGACTGGGAAGGATCCACCACTTAGAGCCAAGAAACTAAGTGTCAGGATAAAGCCCTTCAAGTCACATCGGCCTTATGGAAGGTGGAACAGGAATCAAGGTGCTTTGCTACTGTGAGTGAAACCCGACATACATACTGAGAAAAATTTGGAGAAAACCAGCTTCCAATGAAATGTTTGCTTCCTGGGTAAATCCTATCAAAACTGGTTGTGGCAATGGAACCAAAAGGCCATAAACTTGACCGTCTGGAACAACACCATACAGGGACCGTCTTAGCACTATCATCA
>NW_023223908.1:0-727 GCF_002007445.2 Ailuropoda melanoleuca | reverse complement strand
GGAGGGGAGGGGAAAGGAAAGAAATATAAGGAGGGGAGAGAAAAAAAGAGTGCTTTTCTCTAGGAGATTAGACAAATAACACATAAATTAAAGAGATGCTGGAAGCCTTGTTTTGTGGATCTGTGGGCCATGTAAGAAGTATCTAGTCTACAGAGAGAAAGGAGAATGAAATAACGTCCAGCACAGACTCCATTGTGGCCCTCGTTCCCACAGTGTTCCCAATTCCAGGATATATCTCTGCACCAAGTTTCATGAGATACTTTCCAGTAAATTCTCCTTTTTCATCAACCTCTCAATTATTGGGTTTTATTGAAAACTCGAGAGTCCTAAATCAAACAAGTCTGAAGTCTACAACACCCTAGAATCCTTAATAAAATTATAAATGCATAATTAAGTACTAAACAATCAAAGCCAGTTAAATAACAATCTTATATACATAAATATACACAAACATGCCTAGGGATTTTTTTTTTGATAAATGCTTATTCAACACACTACTTTTCCATTTGTTATACACTAAGTTATGGTTTGCCAGTTTTCTGTTCTGCCTTCCTATTATCACCATAATCCTGCCAGTTCTTGCCTCTCTTTTCATGTGGTTATTTTAGCTAGTCTATGTGACCTTTTCTTTTCCCCAAAACTCTCACTAGAAATTTCTTTTTTTTTTTTAAGATTTTATTTATTTATTTGACAGAGAGAGACAGCAAGAGAGGGAACACAAGCAAGG
>NW_023223907.1:0-727 GCF_002007445.2 Ailuropoda melanoleuca | reverse complement strand
TTTCTTAACTATGACACCACGAATATAAGCAACAAGAGAAAATGATAGGTTAACTTGGACTTTGTTAGAATTAAAAATATTTGTGCCTCAAAGGACACCATCCAGAGAGAGAAAAAATGACCTGCACAGTAGGAGAAAATACTTAGAAATTATATATCTGGTAAGAGACTTATATACTGACTGTATAAAGAACTTTTGCGTCTCAATAATAAAAAGACAAATAACCCAATTAAAAATGGGCAAATGATCTGAATAGATATTTTTCTAAAAAAAGATATACAAACGACTGATAAGCACATGAAAAAAATGCTCAACATCCTTAGCCATCAGGGAATGCAAATCAAAACAACAAGAACACAGAATTATTATTAGGGCAGGATAAATACTCTGTATGATACTCTAATGATGAATAGATATCATTAGACATTTGTCCAAATGCAGAGAATGCACAATATCAAGAATAAACGCTGATGTAAACTGCAGACTTTGGGGGATTATTACATGTCAGTACAGGTTCATCGGTTGTAACAAATGCACTGCTCTGGAGGAGAATGTTGATAATTGGGATGCATTGCATGTGTGAGGACAGAAGGTATAGGGGGAATTATACGTTCCTCTCAATTTTAAGAATCTAAAACTACACTAAAAAATAAAAGCCTTAAGAAAATTTTAAAAAATTAAAAATTGAAAATTGGAAAATAAATAAAACTAAGAAAAAGTGTTAGGG
>NW_023223906.1:0-727 GCF_002007445.2 Ailuropoda melanoleuca | reverse complement strand
GGGGGGTTGGTGGAGGGAAGGGGCCGCTCACACTGTGGGGCGGTCCCGGGATTCACAGGTTCCTCCAGCAGAAAAATGCGCTCTCCCGGGGGCGCAGGAGGCTAACCCAGGGTCCTCCCGGCTGGCTCCCAGTCCCCTCACCCGTCACGTAGATGTCATTGCCCAGCGCCACGATGCTGTAGCCGCCGCCCAGGTGGTCGGGGAACTCGGCCAGGTAACGCCACTGGCCCGTCTGCGGGTTGTAGCAGTCGACGGTGACCAACTCGTCGCAGTCCTGGTCGCAGCCACCCACGAGCACGAGGATCTCCGCGAGGCCGGTGGAGGGGCGCGGGCGCATGCGAGGGCAGGGCCCGCGGTCGTGGCGGTCGTAGCGCGCCGCCTGAAAGTCGCGCGCCTCGCGCAGCAGGCGCAGGCAGGGCGGGCAGCGCGCCACTAGCGGCTCGGCCTCGACGTGCGCCAGCAGGTAGAAGCGGCGCACGAAGGGCAAGCGCACGGCCTCGAGCAGCTGCGGCCAATGCGCGGCGCGGCGCGGCGGGTCCGCGCGCACCCAGCGCAGCGCCAGCTGGTAGGCGGCCTCCTCCTTAGGCACGCACAGCCCGTCGTCGCGCAGGTAGCGCAGCAGGCGCGCTAGAGGCAGGCGCTCCAGCTGCTCCGGGCCCAGCTCGCCCACGTGGCGCAGGATGAAGCGCTGCGCCGCGCTCGCCAGGCCCGCGCAGCTGAAGGCCTC
>NW_023223905.1:0-727 GCF_002007445.2 Ailuropoda melanoleuca | reverse complement strand
TTTTTTTTAGCGAGGATGGGGAGGAGCAGAGGAAGAGGGAGAGAGAGAGAGAACCCCAAGCATCCTCCCATGCCCAGCACGGAGCCCAAGGGGCTCGATCTCATGACCCCGAGATCACGACCTGAGCTGAAATCAAGAGTCGGAGGCTTAACGGACTGAGCCACCCAGGCGCCCCGAGATGGCTTTTCCGCTAGGGTGGTTTTGACATGACATCTGTATCTCATGGGAATAGCAGTCTGTCCACTCTGATCGGACAATAGCCGACTGGAAGAAGCGACAATGATGCCATCCATCTAACCAACAAACATTCGTGAAATAGCCACTACGTGCAGGGGATTATTGGGTTCGGTGCTGTGAGAAGGGGAAGATGAGAAAATCCTATATATTGAGCATCCAAGAGCTTCTCCTAGCTGCCTTTCCTGCATTACCCCGTTTTGTCACCTTGCAACTTTTTCTGAAAACAAACTCAAGTATTTTCCGTGTATTAACTCTTTCGTCCTTACCTCAGCCTTGTGAGCTAAGCACTGCTTCCATCTCATAGCTGGAGATACGCAAACTCAGACAGGGTCCTGAGTCCAGGTACCAAGTACCAGGGTCCCACAGCCAGGGAGGAACAGAGCTGGGGAGTGGACCTGCTGCAGCCCACTCTTCCTGTGGAAGGTCATGGCTCTAAGGAGTGTTTGGAAAGAGGTCTTTCACAGAGATGTGAAAGGTACCAGGGAATCTA
>NW_023223904.1:0-1735 GCF_002007445.2 Ailuropoda melanoleuca | reverse complement strand
GAAGAGATCACAGATGACGTGAAACCCAGAACCTAGAAAAGGGACAGGCACATGACAAGTGTTCAGGTTTTTAAAAAATAAATCAGTAGTCATTTCCTCTCCTGGATCTTCACTTCCTCCCTGTGTGCTGGCTACTCTGTCTCAGCTTATAAGCATACTTAAGTGGGTCCGTTTTAAAGAACATCTTTCAGGCATAGGATTTTCTAGATCTTTTTTGTGGGTTACCACAGTTTCTCCCATTCCTTCAAATAGGGGCCCAGAGATGACTAGCAGACATGTTCGGATGCCCCACAGGGCCCTCTTAAAGCATTAAGGATGAAGTGAGATTCTCTCCCCAACTCCAATCCCCTCCTACTGTGCTCTGTGTCTCACAGAAAGGTGCTGCTATAAATTGTCACCCAAGCTTGCTGTGCCCCCCTCTTCTAACTGGTCACCAGGCCCCATCCATTCTGTTTCTTTGATCTCTGAAATCCAGCCCTCCCTTTCTACACCTTAATTTGGGCTCTCAGATTACAATTCACCCTCCTCCCATCAACTGTCTTCCTATAAGTCCATTTCATCATCCTTGAGTGTCTCCCACAACCTTAGGGATAAACATCCAACCATTTGATAGGATAAACAAGGCCCCTCCCTGTGTGGCCCCCACCAGGTTTCCAGTCTCAGCTCTCACTTCTTTAACCCCTAAGTTTCTAGTCCTGTACTTTAGTTTTGACATATTTTTATATTTCTCATACTTTCGCACAAGCAGCTCCCTCCTACCATTTGAGTAGCTTCCACACATCCTTTCCTAAACCCTCCCTTCAATGTTCTCTGCTTTGCAGCACGAGAGGTCACTTCTTCCAGAACACTGACTACTGAGCTTGTGTTTACTTGCTGCCTGCGCCAGTAGAAGAGGAGATCCTCTAGGCCAGGAGCCTTGTGTCTCCAGCAGTGCTTGGTGCTGGCTGAGCTCGTCTGAGTGCCTGGAAACTTTATACAAACAACCTGCGTAATTTTCTTTTTTGGGGGGGTAAAAATTATTTATTTTTAAAATTCCAGTGTACTTAACATACAGTGTTATATTAGTTTCAGGGGTACGATACCATGACTCAATAATTCTGTACATTACTCAGTGCTCACCACCATAAGTCTACTCTTAAACAACCTGCTTAATTCTAAGAACCCATGGCAAGTATAGCTTAATGCCACTTTACAAGTGTGGGGATTGTAGCTCAAAAGTAACTTGATCAGGCCACACAGAGTATAAGTCCTGGAATTCAAACCCTAGGCTCCCTTCACATCTGTGCTCTTATCCACTATAGGATGTCACTAAAAACAAAACAAACACAGTTTGCTTTTGTTTTTCCTAACAGAGCTATGTCTTATCAAACTGAGCTATGACATATCAAACGAAACGGAGCAGATGGCTGGGATGTATCACTTTTCTTAATTGCTTTCTTCTCTGTCAGGCTAAATCATTCAGAAAACCAGGTAACATCAGTCGAATGCTTTATGATGTCCCAAACTGCGCTCAGAGCTCTACAAGCAATAACTCGGTGCATCTTTGCAATCACCACGTACAGCGCGTCCTGTTAGCCCATATCACGGATGGGAACGCTGAGATCTACGGGCCTTAAGCGACTCGCCCCGGGCCACCGAGCTGCTAAGAGTCCTAGGCCACACGCCCGGCGCGCTGCCCCCAGACCGCGGCACTGGTTACCCGGGCCGGCGCCCAGCTGCCACCGGGCACCGTCTG
>NW_023223903.1:0-727 GCF_002007445.2 Ailuropoda melanoleuca | reverse complement strand
CTGGTCTCTTGCTGGTTCCTGGACTGGCCAGGAACATTCCCTTTCTAGAGCCTTTGCTTTCCCTGTTCCTACTGCCTGGAATGCCTCTCCTCATAGATCTGCATGGCTCACTCACTCCCTCACCTCCTTCAAGTCCTTGTTCAAATAACATCTTTCTAATGAAGCTCCTCTTCTATTTAACATGGCAACCTATCCTGGTCCCTGCTGCCCAGCATTCCTGACTCCTCTGATTCTCTCTCCTTTTCTTTTCCCCAGTCCTCAGCACCCATTAACTGGTATATAATTTTATATAAAATTACACTGTTTCTTTGTCCTTCCCACTAGAATCTAAAATTCATAAGGGCAAGACGCTCTGTCTTTCCTCATTCATGTAACCTAAGCATTTAGACACAGCGATGTATCATAGGATCTTCTAACCATGCTCACTGTACACACATTATCTTGTTTGAGCCTCATGACAACGCTGCAAGATACTGTTAATGCACCCACTTCACAGATGAGAAAACAGGCTGTGGAGAGAGGTGGTTATTTACTTTCTAAGGTCATATGGCTAATAAATGGAAGAAGTAGAATTCAAACTAGGGTCTACTGAACGCCAAAGCTAGAGCTCTTCTATAATCCCAGGATGTAGAACAGAAGTTATCACTATCCTCACCAAAAGAAGGAAAGGAAAGGAAAGGAAAGGAAAGGAAAGGAAAGGAAAGGAAAGGAAAGGAAAGGAAAGGAA
>NW_023223902.1:0-727 GCF_002007445.2 Ailuropoda melanoleuca | reverse complement strand
TTTTTCTAGACTCAAAATTTATTGAAGGTAAACTAGACCAAGTGTTTACTTACAAAATTTAGTTTTCCATTAACCCAACAGAAGTATACTATCACATATGCAATGGAAAGCAATACTAATCAATGTATGTGAATAGTCAGAAAACTAGCATTGACCGGATCAGTTCAATAACCAAAGGCTTTTTGACATAGGCATGACAGCATAAAACTATCTCAAATCTGTGTAAAGCCAGCTTTAGCACTGTATTTTAAAATCAAGGTTCTGGCAGTTCTGTCCAAAAGTATTTTGGGGAGCAGTTGTCCTATACTGACAAGTCTTTCATCACCATGGTAGCAGCTATTTGACTTCAGTATTTCTTAACAGTTGGTATTTTTGTTTTGGTGGGGAGGGGAAAGCCACCAGACACTCATGTAACTTTGATACCAACTGTTAAAACTACAATATCCTTTCCATTTTAGTTTTCCCCCTATACAGCATTAAAAATTTAGTTTCATGAATGCTAGACAAGTTCTAGGCTGAATAATCTAAAGCTTTCATGGTATGAGTGGCTTCATTGAACTTGTTTTTTCTTCAAATCCTGTGCCTTAAAAACACTGCCAAATTGTTATTAAACTCTTGTTGCTGTTAAATTTATCTAGCTATTCAGATACTAAGACAATGAAGGCACAATCCACACAGATTTAGAAGTTCAAATCAATCTTGTTCTAATTTTAAAAAAATGACAATG
>NW_023223901.1:943-1120 GCF_002007445.2 Ailuropoda melanoleuca | reverse complement strand
TTGAGAGGATCATATGTTTCCTGAGTCTTTTCTTGTTGATATGATGTATCACACTGATTGATTTGCGAGTGCTGAACCATGCTTGCATACCAGGTATGAATCCCACTTAGTCATGATGGATAATCCTTTTAATGTACTGTTGGATACTATTAGCAAGGATCTTGTTGAGGATTTTGG
>NW_023223901.1:559-785 GCF_002007445.2 Ailuropoda melanoleuca | reverse complement strand
GAATAGGTATTATTTCTTCTTTCAATGTTTGGTAGAATTCCCCAGGAAAACCGTCTGGGCCTGGAGTTTTGTTATTTGGAAGGTTGCTTATCACTGACTTAATCTCTTCATAAATAATTGGCCTGTTTAAGAAATCAATTACTTCCTGTTTCAGTCTTGGTAGTTTATAGGTTTCCAGGAAGGCCTCCATCTCTTCCAGATTGCTTAGTTTTTTGGCATATAGCTG
>NW_023223901.1:0-171 GCF_002007445.2 Ailuropoda melanoleuca | reverse complement strand
TAGGTTTTGGACCGTTGTGTTTTCATTCTCATTGGTCTCCATAAATTGTTTAAATTGATTTTTGATTTCCTGGTTTATCGAGTCATTCTTGAGAAGGACAGTTCTTAGTCTCCAAGTGTTTGAGTTTCTTCCAGGTTTTTCCTTGTGGTTGAGTTCCAATTTCAGAGTGTT
>NW_023223900.1:0-727 GCF_002007445.2 Ailuropoda melanoleuca | reverse complement strand
AGCATAATACTTTCAAGATTTTTCCATTAAGAGGTGGAGTCTATTTTCCTTTAATTTGAATCGGGGCTAGACTTTCTACTTGCCTTGGCCAATAGAAAGACAAAATGATGGTCTTAGGTCTCTTGAGACCTTGAAATTTCTACTCTTTATGCTCACAGAAACTCTGCATCCACCACTATGTACATGAATTCAGGCTAGTTTACTATGAGATGTGAGACATATGACCCAGTCCCCCTGTCCCCTGGCCAATAGTCAGTCCCTTACCAGCCAACTGTCAGATATATGAATGAGACTTTTGACCACTGGCTGAAGACAAATGCATGAGTAAATTCAGCCAAAACCAGCAGAAAAAAACTGTCCAACTATGCACAGCCAAATTACCAATCCATAGAATTGACCACAGGGATGGATGGTAGATGCAAAAAAAATCCTTCCATCTCCTCCCCTTTCTTCTATTTTCAACATCCAGAAGTAGAAAGACTTTATGCCTGCCATTAGATTATAAATCTGTTGTATCTTCTTCTTCCCTAGTGTGTGGCTCTTTTATCTTGATTAGTAAGAGAAAATTTTGTAATATTAAAAACTCTGTTATTTATCCACAGTCTGCTTTCAAGACAATTGATTCACTGTAGACAAATCTGTCTATAAAATTTAAAATTCAGACATTAGCAATGGACCATTTATTTGAGCTTGATGCCCCAAAGCAGTAAAAATATCGATTTCAATG
>NW_023223899.1:0-727 GCF_002007445.2 Ailuropoda melanoleuca | reverse complement strand
TTTTTTTTCCCCCAACTGGGTAAGCTGGACACAGAATTCCCCACTTCCTTGCCCTCCTCAGATTTAAGTTTCTTTCATATTTTATTTTTGTGGGGTGGGGGGGAATGAAGGGGATCAGAATATGCCACCCCAAAATATGACACTTTGGCATAAGTGTTATCTTGAGTCTGAGACATTTGAGATTCAACAGATGCAGAAAGAACCCTTCCTGGAGCCTCCCTTATCTGACTGAAAGCAGATAGTCTAAGAAACGAGGACTGCCATAAATCCACTCTCCCTCTCCCAGGGAATTTTTATGGCCATGAAGGAGGCGGAAATCAGCGCTGAGCGGGACCAGCACTGCTAAGCGTTGCTAAGATAGCCTGATCTCCCTCCCATTAGTTTCCCGCACGTACGTGTGTTCCCACAGTCCAAGGCCCCAGAAGTCTACACGCCTTTCCTTTGTCCTACCCATCTCCACAGTTTATTGCTCTTTGTTAAAAATGTATATGAGTTCTCAGGGTGTGGCTCAGTCAATTTTAAGCCTCTGATTCTTGATTTCGGCTCAGGTCATGATCTCAGGGTCATGGGATAGATCCCTTGGTCGGGCTCTGGGCTCAGTCCCAAGTCTGCTTGTCCCTCTCTCTCTGCTCCTCCCCCCACTTTCTTCTCTCTTTCTCTCTATCTCTAAAATAAACAAATAAAATCTTTTAAAAATATATATATGAGTTCTCAAGCCTACCTGCTT
>NW_023223898.1:0-727 GCF_002007445.2 Ailuropoda melanoleuca | reverse complement strand
GGGCAGGGCTGGCCTCTATACTGAAAGGTTCTCGTCAAGGGAAGAACCAAGTCAGATTTATGATGCTAAAGGTCACTCTGGCTGCAGAACTGAGCTGTGACCTGGGTGGGGGCCCAACAGGAAGGAAGGAGGCCAGCTGGGAGCCATAATCAAGGTCAGAAATGGGAAGTACCTAGATTAACATTGTGGTACCAAGAGGGCACAGAGCAAAAAACACCCAGGAGGTGGAATCCAGGAGGGCCGGGGGACGATCTAGATGTGGGAGTGGAGGATAAAGAAGATTGGTGGTAGAAGGATTGCAAAAATGGCCATGATGCCCCCATCCCGCCCCCTCCCCACCATATCCATGCCCTTTACAATACGACCTTGAGTCCTTCCTATCGAGAGGTGGAGTTTGCTCTCCGTCCCCATGAATCTGGCTTGGCCTCGTGACTTTCTTTGTCCAGCAGAATACAGGGGAAGTAATTCGCTAGTTCCTACTCTCGGCCTTAGAAGTCTTGGTTGCTCCCGCTTGTCCTTAGACAATGCCTCTGCTACTAGAAGCCTGGGCTGCCCCCCACGAGGAGGAGAGATGTGCGGTCCCTCGCATGCTCATCTCCAGCAGCCTGACAACCCCCAGAAGTAGAACCACCCAGCTGACCTATAACCGACAGCAAATCAGGGAGCCCCACCGAGGCCAGAAGTGTTGCTCAGATGGGCTTAGCCTGGATTGCCAACCTTCCGAATC
>NW_023223897.1:0-727 GCF_002007445.2 Ailuropoda melanoleuca | reverse complement strand
AGCGCCTGGTTGTAAACTCCAAGGATTTGGAACCAATGGGGACCCTACTTTTCTAATATTATTGATGAAGAATGAAGGCACAGAGAGGTTAAGGGACTTGCCTTACCTAAGGTCCCACAGCAAATGAGTAGCTGGGCCAGACTAACTCACAATCTCTTGACTCTTGGTCCAGTGCTCATCCTAGAATGCTGTGTGGTTAAACTGGGTTTATAGTCTTGCTTGAAGGACCATGTAATTAAGTGAAGCAATCACATCTCATTCCCCACTCTGTAGAAAGCCAAGTTCTGCTGGATCTCCTCCACCAGGGTCAGATCTCATCTTCTCCCTCCCTGCCCCTTGCTCGCTCTTCTCACCATCGTGCAAAGTCAGTTCCTGACCCAGGGCCTTGAAACTGGCTCCCCACTCAGATCAAACACCCTTCTTAGGTCTTTGCATAGCTCCCTGACTGTTCAGCTCCCTGCCCAGATGTCCCCATCTTCCCTATACTGTCCCTTCTTTCCTCTCACTCTCTATGCCTCCCACCCTGCACTGATTACTCTAACATCATTTGTGCTTATTCTCTTATTTTTGTCGTCTCCCTGTATAGAAATGTGAACTCCGTGAAGGCAGGGACTTGGCCTTGCTCATCATTGTGTCTTGCTGTCCCCAGGGCAGCACTCAGTAGATGATCAATAAATGATGCATTTGTCTACGATGAACATATTATTGATTGGTAGTAGTTAGGACT
>NW_023223896.1:0-727 GCF_002007445.2 Ailuropoda melanoleuca | reverse complement strand
CCGGGGCGGGGTTGGGGGGGGGGGTGCCCTGAGACCCTCGTGCAACTGTCTGGGCTCAAATGACCACATTCTTCTCCCATCACTTGGAACTGCAAACTTGCTCGCTGCTGGTTGGTGAAGCCTTTCCCTAGCCGTGGGTCAGGAAGGCCAGGGACTCTTGTCCCCAAGTGGACACCTGACTCTAGCAGCTACCCAGCCTAGCCAGTTGGCTCCAGGGTCAAAGAATAGGGGCTCCAAACCCTGGGGAGCCCCATCACACGTTAGTCTTGTGCGGCGTGAAGTTGGTCTTCTGCTATCAGGGATTAAGAAAAGGAAGCAGTCTTTCTTTCCACCAGAGTCCTCCACAGTCATAGACTCAAGTGACATAAAGGGAACTTTTCTTCACTTTCTGAACCAACTTCTGTGTGTCCTTGGTCTGTGATCCCCAGGCAGAGTGAACTGCAGGAAGGAAGCAAGGATGGTAAATCCACTGGGATTCCATGAAGACAATGTCCTTAAGGAAGCAGGCTGACTTTGGAAGAATGAGCTTCCCTAGAGACCCCGGGGTCTGTAACTTCAGAGTTTCCCACTCGGACTGGTAAACCCAGCCAGGCTTTGTGAAAGCCCTGCTCTGGTGGGTCTCCCCCCCACACGCCTACTTCACCTCCCACTGTTGTCCTCTCCCTGATAAGGCCTCTCCAGCTCCTCACCTTATTCCCTCCCAAGGAGTTTTCCTCCCTCCTCCTCT
>NW_023223895.1:0-727 GCF_002007445.2 Ailuropoda melanoleuca | reverse complement strand
GGAAGGAAGGAAGGAGGAAGGAAGGAAGGAAGGAAGGAAGGAAGGAAGGAAGGAAGGAAGGAAGGAAGGAATTATTTCTTGGTTTTCCTCTTTCACTCCTTTTTCCCCCTTTGACCATTTGTTCAGTTTCTTAAATTCCACTTATGAGTGAAATCATATGGTATTTGTCTGTCTCTGATTGACATTTCACTTAGCATTTTACTCTCTAGCTCCATCCATGTCATTGCTACAGTTTTCTTATAGCACAGGTCACACATAGCTTAATACAGCTGCTACTTGAGAAACACTTGGACATTGTTCAGTGGAGACAGAGTAAGTCCCTGCCCAAGAAATTCTTGTTTATAGTTATGTGGTAACTAGTCTTAATTCTCTTATATGCAAATAGGAATAATACCTTCCCAGATTCTTGTGGATCCAAACTTGACAAGGTATATATATAACAGATCTTCCAAAACACGGATATTAGTGCAGAACTTGTACTTGTGTCTTTAGAAGTGAAACTATCATCCTACTGACCCTGCATCCTCCCAAGAGGACTGATGTTCAACAACTTTGTTAAATGAATAAATGAAGAATGTATGAATGAATTAATTAATTCATCAATAGAAAAAAATTTAGGGGCGCCTGGGTGGCACAGCGGTTAAGCGTCTGCCTTGGGCTCAGGGCGTGATCCCAGCATTATGGGATTGAGCCCCACATCAGGCTCCTCCGCTATGAGCCTGCTTCT
>NW_023223894.1:0-727 GCF_002007445.2 Ailuropoda melanoleuca | reverse complement strand
TTCCTGGGCAAAATCCCACAATGGCAGCTAGAGCTGCCAACAGGAAAAGTTCCTCTTTGTGGGAAGGAGCTAAAGACACAGTGGATTTCTGGCCCAGATTCATGAAGGAGAAAGCGCGCTTACCAACAGGGGAATGTTTACTAGAGAGTTTATACCTCTAGGCAGGCATCCAAATGGTCACAAACCAGGTGCTTAAGTCATTGGTGACCCTGGTCATTGGCCCTAATGAAACTGTAGTAATTCTACCAGCTTCTCTTAAGTGAGTAGAGCTTGTCTCTGTTCACAAAGGTGTGCAAAGAAGAATGGATGTGTGGATCCTTCCTGTTGGAAACTGATCGATATTACTACGATCATTGCTAAGAGCAATGAATCGCCAGCTTCAGAAACAGTCACTACACTGTGCCTCATTCCACGATCTCTGAGCCTCTGGCCAACTCTACAAACGTTACAGTTGTTCTGACCTTGCAGACAAGGAAACTGAGGCTCAGGGAGGCAGGTGAATGTGGCTAAAACTCAGAACGCAGAGACAGAATCACCAGGTTCTTGCCCCAGGTCCAATGCTCATTGTGTGTACTTGAAGAATTAAGTTCTTCCTTTCGCTCATTCATAAAATGATGACAATAGTCCCTCCCTCACAAGCGTTCCATGAGGATTAAATGAGACAATAAATCCAAGACACTATAAGGCACTGAGTATAAAACTCTGCCTACGTAAACAGCCAGTACAC
>NW_023223893.1:11572-13399 GCF_002007445.2 Ailuropoda melanoleuca | reverse complement strand
CCCGTAACGCCGGGATCACGCCCTGAGCCGAAGGCAGACGCCTAACCGCTGTGCCACCCAGGCGCCCCTGAAAAATGTTTTAAAAAGAAAATGCAAAAACAATATGCCTCCATTAATTGGATAAATTATACAGATTATATATTCATTCATAAATTATAAAGTATACAAATATTATAAATTAGGTTATCGTCACACAATAGAATACTGATAGCAGTGACAATGCACAACTTACTGCTACATATTATAATATGGATAAATCCCAACCATAATGGTAAGCCAAAAAGAAAAACGNTCCCAACCATAATGGTAAGCCAAAAAGAAAAACGAAAACAGAAGGCAGATACGAAAGAATGCCTAGTACATGACCCCATTTATATAAAGTACAAGAATGGCTAAAATTGACCCATGCTCTTAAAAGTTCAGTTAGAGGTCATCCCTGGAGAGCATTAGGGGCACTTCTAGGATTTTCTTTCTTTATGTGAGTGCTGGCTACACCTTATATTACTATAGATCATAAAGGACCTATTATTGTTTATAATATTGGAGTATTTAAAAAAATAATGACATCAAATTTCTCTCCCTTTTCTGTGAAGCTTGAGATAATAAGACTAACTCAAGCTTCTAGTTTTCTTAATTCTCTGGAGGAAAAACTATTGTTCTAAGTAATATTTGCCATAAGACATTCTAAGGCCAGGAAACAAAATGGTAAGCTAGAACCCTGCACTGAAACCAGCTAGATATGGGGTAGCTCAGTGACTCAGTTGGTTAAATGTCTGCCTTTGTGTCAGGTTATGATCCCAGGGTGCTGGGACCGGGTGCCATGGTGGGCTCCCCCGTCTCTTCCCTGCTCTTGCTCTCTCTTGGTATCTCTGTCTCTCTCTCTCCCAAATAAATAAATAAATGAATGAATAAATAAAACCTTAAAAAAAGCTGCTAATTATTTTGAAAATTCTAAAATGATAGTTCTTCCAAAAATAGATTTCAGAAGACCAGACTGGAGGTGTTCTAACTGGATAATTTCAGTAGAAAAGATCTGGAGCTCTTAGTGGAGCTCAAACCCAATAAGAACCAATGGTGCAAAAAAGCGGTCACCAAAACGAAGTCCCTTTAACTCAGGCTTTATTACTAGAAGTCCAGGGTCTTTGAGTTGAACCAGCAACAGCTACAAGCATATGGCCAATTCCAGAGACTAAATTGGGGGGGTATTGCCAATATGGAGTGTTCAGAGGGGTGTAGCAAAGAATAGGAAAGAAGAGCACAAAATAATTAGAGAGAAAATGATGAAGGAACTGAATAAAAGTTTCAAGACCAACATGCTTGGCAATCACACAGATGGGAAGAAATTTGCTGTCTGGTGATCTGCAAATGCAGGAGACAAACAAATGGGCACTTATTTTCAGGTTTCTTCACCACCAAGGAAAATCTAACCAAGGTGTTCATAAATAGAAGAGGGACCCACCAGGGAGAGGCGACTGGAGTCGGAACAGAGAGCTTGTACCGCTGGGTGGTTTCAGCCACGCGCAGGACGAGGTGTTTCTGTAGGAGAGCAAGGGGAACCACTGCTACTGGACTTGACCCTCTCACTGTTGATGATTCTGGCTTCAGTCTAAAGGGGAGTCATTATGCGGGACTTGAGAGCCAACTTTCTAAATCTCCCCGCTCTTGCCTAAAAAGCATCTCCTCTATGAATCTGCTGCTGTGCTTTGCTTTCACTCACCTGGGGTTTCATTAATTAGGACTGCAGAGAAGGGCTGGTTCAGCACACAGGAAATTGCTTAGGGCGCCATTGAGACATGGTGGTGGGGCAGGGGGCTAGTCTGAACACAG
>NW_023223893.1:0-4240 GCF_002007445.2 Ailuropoda melanoleuca | reverse complement strand
TTCTTTCTCTCCCACCCCTCCTGCTTGTATTCCCTCTCTCGCTGGCTGTCTCTCTCTCTCTGTCAAATAAATAAATAAAATCTTTAAAAAAAAAAAGGGAAAAAAAGAGACTCAATCATAGGAAACAAACTGAGGGTTGCTGGAGGGGAGTTCGGTGGGGGGATGGGGTAACTGGGTGATGGACATTAAGGAGGGCACATGATGTAATGAGCACTGAGTATTATCTAAGACTAATGAATCACTGACCTCTACCTCTGAAACTAAATATACATTGTATGTTAATTAATTGAATTTAAATTAAAATTTTTTAAAAAATGTAAAATAGCTGAAAATGTTTTAAAAAGAAAATGCAAAAACAATATAGCCTCCATTAATTGGATAAATTATACAGATTATATATTTATTCATAAATTATAAAGTATACAAATATTATAAATTAGGTTATAGTCACACAATAGAATACTGATAGCAGTGACAATGCACAACTTACTGCTACGTATTATAATATGGATAAATCTCAACCATAATGGTAAGCAAAAAAGAAAAACGAAAAACAAAAACAGAAGGCAGATACGAAAGAATGCCTAGTACATGACCCCATTTATATAAAGTACAAGAATGGCTAAAATTGACCCAGGCTCTTAAAAGTTCAGTTAGAGGTCATCCCTGGAGAGCATTAGGGGCACTTCTCGGATTTTCTTTCTTTATGTGAGTGCTGGTTACACCTTATATTACTATAGATCATAAAGGACCCATTATTGTTTATAATATTGGAGTATTTAAAAAAATAATGACATCAAATTTCTCCCCCCTTTTCTGTGAAGCTTGAGATAATAAGACTAACTCAAGCTTCTAGCTTTCTTAATTCTCTGGAGGAAAAACTATTGTTCTAAGTAATATTTGCCATGAGACATTCTAAGGCCAGGAAACAAAATGGTAAGCTAGAACCCTGCACTAAAACCAGCTGGATATGGGGTAGCTCAGTGACTCAGTAGGTTAAATGTCTGCCTTTGCGTCAGGTTATGATCCCAGGGTCCTGGGACCGGGTGCCACGGTGGGCTCCCCCGTCTCTTCCCTGCTCTTGCTCTCTCTTGGTATCTCTGTCTCTCTCTCTCCCAAATAAATAAATAAATGAATGAATAAATAAAACCTTTAAAAAAGCTGCTAATTATTTTGAAAATTCTAAAATGATAGTTCTTCCAAAAATAGATTTCAGAAGACCAGACTGGAGGTGTTCTAACTGGATAATTTCAGTAGAAAAGATCTGGAGCTCTTAGTGGAGCTCAAACCCAATAAGAACCAATGGTGCAAAAAAGCGGTCACCAAAACGAAGTCCCTTTAACTCAGGCTTTATTACTAGAAGTCCAGGGTCTTTGAGTTGAACCAGCAACAGCTACAAGCATATGGCCAATTCCAGAGACTAAATTGGGGGGGTATTGCCAATATGGAGTGTTCAGAGGGGTGTAGCAAAGAATAGGAAAGAAGAGCACAAAATAATTAGAGAGAAAATGATGAAGGAACTGAATAAAAGTTTCAAGACCAACATGCTTGGCAATCACACAGATGGGAAGAAATTTGCTGTCTGGTGATCTGCAAATGCAGGAGACAAACAAATGGGCACTTATTTTCAGGTTTCTTCACCACCAAGGAAAATCTAACCAAGGTGTTCATAAATAGAAGAGGGACCCACCAGGGAGAGGCGACTGGAGTCGGAACAGAGAGCTTGTACCGCTGGGTGGTTTCAGCCACGCGCAGGACGAGGTGTTTCTGTAGGAGAGCAAGGGGAACCACTGCTACTGGACTTGACCCTCTCACTGTTGATGATTCTGGCTTCAGTCTAAAGGGGAGTCATTATGCGGGACTTGAGAGCCAACTTTCTAAATCTCCCCGCTCTTGCCTAAAAAGCATCTCCTCTATGAATCTGCTGCTGTGCTTTGCTTTCACTCACCTGGGGTTTCATTAATTAGGACTGCAGAGAAGGGCTGGTTCAGCACACAGGAAATTGCTTAGGGCGCCATTGAGACATGGTGGTGGGGCAGGGGGCTAGTCTGAACACAGCCAACAAGGGCGGGGAAGGGGGGCGCCCCAGTGGCTGGGAGGCTGGCGGCAGCCCCTCTGGGCGATCTGGACAGGCAGAGCCAAGGGTTGAATAGTGAGGCATTGGGTGGAGAAAACTGTGCAGGAACGTCCCCCTTGTCAATCAGGGATTGCCTTTTCTGGTCTTCCAGTGGTATTTGCCAGTTTTGCTCCCATTTTCCCTGTTTGTCCCCTTTTGCCCTGTGTCATTTCATGAAGATCAAAAGGGACGTGGAAAGGGCAATTGCAATCTCTTAAGCAAGAATGGAAACAGAAACAAACACAGAGCAAAGACACAGTTATTTCCCTGACTTCCAGTAAGCAGTCGTCTTCCAGGAGCTTGCCTGACAGGACCACCCCAAATGCTTATCACGGGTTGGTTGAGGGTGCCCCTGTGCCAGAGTCGCCTCACCTGCTCAGTATGCTTGTCCACAGCTCAGGTTCCCTTCACTCGAGCCCACACCTTGGGCTCAGGCTGGAAGGCAGAGGAAGGGCAGAAATACTTGTGCTCACTAAGTGGTGTCTTACTCACTCACAAGAGAGTCAAAACTGCTCATTGCCTGTTCTGCATGAAGCCCTGGTGCAGGTTTGAGACTGAGGAGAAAACGCTCCCGCTTCACCCTCGCCACCCAGCGTGGTGTTCAGAGCGGTCTCCTGGGCCAACTCTCCTTGTCCTGCTCCCCCCACAACCTGTTCCAAGCGACAACCCACAGAGCAGTTGGGGCCATGGGCCCAACATTCCAGCTCTGTCCTGTGAGGTGACCATGATATTATGTGACAAGGAAGGCCAAAGGTGGAGGAGGTGAGGTAGGAAGTGATGGTGAGAAGACACAAGAAGCGTTGCTGCACGTACAGTTGAGCATACAACAAACAGTCTTGTTCTTACCATTCAAGACGTTTCTGGGAAACGGGCTGACATCGAGTGTATACCACAGACTTCCTGGAGATGCACAAGAACAAAACCCCCATCATCGTGTTTAAGTAGAACACAGAGGACCAGCTTGGCAATTCCCTGGGAGAAACTAAGCAAAACCAGGTTAGTCGTACAAAGGTTGATTTTGCTTATTTTCCAAGAGGATTTGACGTGGGTCATTTCTTGCTTCTGCCTCTGGAAATCACAAGCAAAACTTAAACTCTTCCCCAGAACTGGTACCAGGGAACCAGCTTGCAATTCCCTACCATTTAAGAAAATTCTCACCTTAGCAGCCATCACTGTGAAGAGTACCCAGGCGCTGCTGTCTCACTGTACCAGCTGCTTTAGGACCACACCCACACTCCGTGTTTCGTTTGAGTGCGCCTGGTTTGCAATCTTTTTGGTGCTTGCACCAGAAACTTGTACGAAGTCCCACTTCTGCGATTCACTGGGTTTCCTTCTGTAATTTCTGAACTTCTGGCACTAATAAAGGGGTACACACTTTGGTGAGTGGTGGAGAACATGTGTAAAGACAAGACGCTACATGGTAAAGGGGAGAGCGGGACATGGTAGGAGACACTGAGCAGACCCAGCCATGAGCCAGGGCTTTTCCCCCACTGCGCATGCCCTCCTGCTGGCCGTGCTCCCGACACTGAGGCTGGGACTGGGGCAGAGCTCAGGGCTCGGAAGGGCAAGGTCTGTTTTTGGTGCTGAGAAAGGGTCTGAGAATACTAGGAAGGGGNTGAGAGTACTAGGGAGGGACTGTGCACACCCAGCCTCCTTGACTATTTTGTGCCAAGACGTGGATAAAGCTGACTTAATTTACCCTTAGATGTCTCCCACTCAACACTCCCCTGATGAACCTAGAAGTCAGAACCCCAGGACTAGCGGACCAGTGGGCTTTGACGAGTGTTGCCCTGACAGGGCTCGCTCTTCCAAACCTCCCAGTTTTGTCATTGTCCTCCCCCTGATTTGGTTGCTACCCATGGTCTCCCATTAGGGATCAGTAGGCACAGGCACGTGCCACTCTGTGGCTCTCTGCGAATCCGCTCAGCCCTCATGGGGGTTGGTGGGCTGGGGCTCTCATGCCCACTAGCTAAGGCCAGAAGTAGCGGGCACCTCTAAAGCTGTTGTGGGAAAAGGCCCACGATCACCTGCCACAACCCTTATTTTAACCCTGAAACATGTGAAGGGAGGCTCAGAGCCCCTGTGAGTCCGGCCCATAGCCATAAAACACACGCAGCCTAGTGC
>NW_023223892.1:0-727 GCF_002007445.2 Ailuropoda melanoleuca | reverse complement strand
CTGCGTCTAGATTAACTGTTTTACGGGATTACATAAATGCCTTCTTTGACAAATGTCATAGTTTCTGCCTTTTTCAAGTTGGTAGTTGAATAAACCATATAATTTTTTTCTGGAACTCTCCTGCTTCATACATCTTTGCTATGCTTGCATCCCAAGGGGACACAAATTGTAAACTTTTCTACATTCCCCTGTTAGAGTCATCTTTTCAAAGACATGAATTAATTCAGACATTCACCTCTGCATCCATCAATCCATCAGTTTAATCATTATGCGTTGAGTACCAATGTCGTTCCAGGAATTCTGGTGATAGTTCTGTGGGGAGGGCTTCACAAAGAGGGGAATGACATAGCCCATGATGTTGGTGGTTCACAGGCCACATACACATGGAGTGCATGGGCAGATGTCTGTCATTGGATTTACCCAGGATCCTCTGCATAGAAGTATTTGGGGTGGGGTCTGGGAATACTTGAACTTGGTGATCGCATTTCCTCTTAGCATGTTTACCACTACAGCCCTTTGTCTGAAAAGACTGTGGTGTTTAGAAGGGGAGATGCAGAAATAAGACAAAGAGGGCCAAGACGAAGGCCCACGGAGGATGCTGCAGCATTACCCATGCTCAGGGTCCAAACAGTGGGTCTCACAGTCCTCAAAGTCCCCTTACACATCTCTCCCCTCCAATCGGATGCTTCTTCCTGAAGGAGTCAAGATTTTTGTGCTCTGGAAGGAG
>NW_023223891.1:0-727 GCF_002007445.2 Ailuropoda melanoleuca | reverse complement strand
CAGGTCCCAACACTGGCAGTGCGGCTTGCTAGATGTGTGATCTTGAGCAAGAAACTTAACCTCTCTTCAATGAGCTTTCATTTCTGCATATTTAATGAGGATTCATTTATTCAGCAAATGTTTTTTAAGTGACTGCTACATATCATGCCTTGAGTTGGGTCTAGGCATCCATAATTAACAGCCATAATTCCTGACATTGTTAAGCTTCCATTCCCATGGGGGAGACGTACATAATTCCAAACTGAGGTATGTGCTCCCAGGGAAAATTGCAGAACATTATACGAGAAGTATGGGAGAGACTAATTTAGCCTGGCGAGGTCATGGATCATAGCCATATTTACTCATAGATTCTTGTGAGGATTAAATGAGATTGGGAGCCTGAGTAGTACCTGGCACATGACCAGAGCTCTGGAAATGGTCATGACTTCTGTTACTTGGCGCAGTCAGCTGTCAGCCTTGGGAGGTTGACAAGTGTACAAATGCCACGTTTCCTGCTCGACATGCCACTCCTGCCCTGCATTTCTGTGGCTCATTCTACCTCAGAGCTAACTGGCAGTGGGAAGCTAACTCTTCCTGGAGAGAGAGCAAATGGAAGGGACAGCAGAAAGGTCTCCTGGCATCTAAATGCAGTCAATAAAGGAAAGTTTCAGAACTATCCCACTATTTGCTAGTGAGAAGAAGCCAGTTCATTTCTCTTTATCTTTTAAAAAAAGAAAGAAAAAAAAAA
>NW_023223890.1:0-727 GCF_002007445.2 Ailuropoda melanoleuca | reverse complement strand
ATGAGATCAAATCCTTCCTCAGGCTCCGCACTCATTATGGAGTCTGCTTGAGATTCCTTCTCCATCTCCCTCTGCCCCTCCTTCCACTCACTCTCTCTCTTTCTCAAACAAATAATAAATAAATAAGAGAAACTGAATCACAGCATGACAAAGTGGTTTCCCTAGGTCTAGACACTAAGAAGTAAGAGCTAGTGTTTGAACCAAAGTCATCAGGCCCCAGAGCCTGTCATGTTAACATTTACACTGCACTGCATTTAATGTGCTCAGGCATTATCTTTATAATTAAACATGGGCCTGAGCACAGGTCTGGAAAGCATACGCCAACTGATTGAGAGTGGCTATCTTAGGATAGGGTCAGAAATGTGGGATTGAGGGTAAAAGGAAATTTAAGTTTTACCTTTTATGCTTATATAGTGTTGGTATTTTGTAGTAAGCATGTTTTCAGAGTGGTGATAACATGAGTAGACCTTTGGAAAACAACTTGGCAGTAGCAGACATACCATAATTAGAAACAGTAAAAAACTGAGACATGAAGAACAAATAGGTACAATGAAGACCTAAAAATGAAAAGGAAAGGAGTTTATATGTCTAGAAAGCATTGTTTCTTTATAATGGATAAGATTTATTCCAGCACTTTGAATATATTACCCCAATGCCTTTAGACCTCCATGTTTTTATGTGACATCACTGTTAATCTTATTGAGAGTCCTGTGTATGTGTAAATCAT
>NW_023223889.1:0-4304 GCF_002007445.2 Ailuropoda melanoleuca | reverse complement strand
ATGAATAAGCCCACAGCGAATATCATTCTCAATGGGGAAAAACAGAGCTTTTCCCTTAAGGTCAGGAACACGACAAGGATGCCCACTCTCACCGCTTTCGTTCAACATAGCACTACAAGTCCTAGCCTCAGCAACCAGACAACAAAAAGAAATAAAAGGTATTCAAATTGGCAAAGAAGAAGTCAAATTCTCTCTCTTTGCAGATGACATGATACTTTATGTGGAAAACCCAGAAGACTCCACCCCCAAATTACTAGAACTCATACAGCAATTCAGCAACATGGCAGAATACAAAATCAATGCACAGAAATCAGTTGCATTTCTATATACTAACAATATGACTGAAGGAAGAGAAATTAGGGAATCGATTCCTTTTACAATAGCACCAAAAACCATAAGATACCTAGGAATAAACCTAACCAAAGAGGTAAAGGACCTACACTCCAGAAACTATAGAACACGTATGAAAGAAATTGAGGAAGACACAAAGAAATGGAAAAACTTTCTATGCTCATGGATTGGAAGAATAAACATTGTGAAAATGTCTATGCTGCCCAGAGGAATCTACACTTTCAATGCAATCCCTATCAAAATACCATTGACATTTTTCACAGAGCTGGAACAAACAATCCTAAAATTTATATGGAACCAGTAAAGACCCTGAATCTCCAGGAGATTGTTGAAAAAGAAAACCAAAGCTGGGGGCATCACAATGCCTACTTCAAGCTATATTACAAAGCTGTGATCATCAAGACAGCATGGTATTGGCACAAAAACAAATGAATCACTTCTTAAAAGCACCACATTAGGGGCACCTGGGTGGCTTAGTGGGATGGGCATGATCTCAGTGTCCTGGGATAGAGTCCCCCTTGGGCTGTCTGTTCAGTGGGGAGTCTGCTTCTCCTTCTCCCTCTGCCCCTCCCCCCACCACTCGTGCACTCTCTCCCCCCCAATAAATAAATAAAATCTTTCAAAAATGCACCACATTAAAACTTGACAAACCAAAATGTTATGTGACTTATTCATTAAATATCTATGGCAAGAAATTAGGTTCAATCACTTCCATGCCTGCTTCTATCCATTTTTCTCCTAACTTTCTCAAAGCTCCCTCCATCATTTCTGAGACTTCCTGAGACTCTGCTTCACCAGAAATGAGAGAAAATACTTTTCTCCATCTTCAAAATATTATTTCAAAAACACATAAAAGCTAACTATGTCATATCTATGTTAGTAATAAGATGTAAGTAGTTATCAGATACTTTTGCTTATCTACCAATAGATATATATACCAAAAAATGAGGAAATGCATGATCTCCTACCAGATGACTAACACACACACAAAAAAATTAAAACAAATCATAAAGAGAAAGTAGAATCTAATTGTGTGCATAACTATCATAACATGACATGAAAAGTGACCAAAAAATCAAATATCAAGTATAAACACACACACCATGCTTTGAACACCAAATGAATGTTTATAGAATAAGGTCAGCATAAGTACAATAGAATATTTACAATAGCTATAGTTAGAAATACTAGTGATCAGAGTTGGTATTTAACTCCTTAATACTCAATGGTATTCTCTGTTTTTCAATCTTTAGCATATATCACCTTTGGACCACAAGAATATATTATTTTAGAGTAAAGATATAGTTAAAACTAAGATAATACATATTGGGACCTATCAAGACTCTTGGGTGATGATCATCAGATCTGAAAACACATTCATGATTTTGTTGGTATAGAGGGATTTACTAATATTCAATGACAAGTGTCTGAAATATAAGTTTTATGTTCATTTCACACTACATAATTAGTTAAAATCAGTTGACTGTTGGGGTGCCTGGGTGGCTCAGTTGTTGAGCATCTGCCTTCAGCTCAGGGCGTGATCCCAGCGTTCTGGGATTGAGCCCTGCATCAGGCTCCTCTGCTGGGGGCCTGCTTCTTCCTCTCCCACCCAAGCAGGGGCTTGTGTTCCCTCTCTCGCTGGCTGTCTCTCTCTCTGTCAAATAAATAAAATCTTAAAAAAAATCAGTTGATTCTATTAGCAAGGATCTTGTTGAGGATTTTGGCGTCCATATTCATTAGAGAAATCGGTCTGTAATTCTCCTTTTTGAGGGGGTCTTTGCCTGGTTTGGGGATCAAGGTAATATTAGCCTCATAGAATGAGTTTGGTAGCTTTCCTTCTGTTTCTATTTTTTGANCTTGTTACTTCATATTGCATCAAATCAGGGGGCATTCTAAGAATGTTAACTAACTAGAATTTAAATGAAAATTTGGGGAAAAAGTGAATGAGAAACCTGGCTGTCACCAATGGAAATAATTTATCTAAATTTGAATCATAAATGACAGTTTTCTCATATTTAAATGGCAAGTTATCTTTGCTGTTAATATTAACATTGGTGTATATATTATTGTCCAAAACCTTTCACCTAATGCTTCTGGAATCTACTTATAACACTTAACCTATAATTAGTATGGCCTATAACCAATTATTGCATTGTTGGCTACAAAGTATTGATTTTTATAGATCAATTCTATAATTTTTCTGCACTTATTCATTGTCATTCTTGTGTAAAGATGAGTGTTAATTTACCAACTCTATTTATTTTAAGATTTTATTTATTTATTTGACAGAAAGAGAGGCAGCGAGAGAGGGAAGACAAGCAGGGGGAGTGGAGGGAGGGAGAAGCAGACTCTCTGCTGAGCAGGGAGCCTGATGCGGGGCTCAAGCCCAGAACGCTGGGATCATGACCTGAGCCGAAGGCAGACGCTTAATGACTCAGCCACCCAGGTGCCCCATACCAACTCTGTTTAAAACTTTCACCTAATATGATTTAGTAAATGTTTATTTTTGCTCTAATTTCCAATTTTTGGAATGAGGACTTGATGTAATGGTGACCTTCTATGACAGCATTAAAGATTCTTTTCTTTCTTTTTGAAAAATGTATCAGTGTGGATTCATGAACTTTATTCGATTTGTTACGATCTATTATAGTATTATTCTTTGAAGCTTAAGTTACCCCAATTCGGCTAGTGAGTGCTTCTTGCCACTAGCTCCTGATTGCTTTGTTATATCCCCATTAATCTTTGAACTTTTCTTCATGGAACAACAGAATGTTCCAGGCTCATGGTATATTCCCTTCCCAACACCTATAATCAAAGATGGAAGATGGCAGTCAATACCACGCTGTGTTGGTCAGTAGTGCATAATTAGCTTTCTGATAATTACCTTCAAATGAGGTTAACTCTCCCGTGTTTTCTGTAAATAAGCAAGAGGAAGACCTTCTCTATATTCCACTTTATCTTGAAACAGTAAATTACAATCTTAGTATACAAATCAATCAGCATTCTTTCACTGCTTCAGTGAAATGAACACAGACAAAACTTTGTGTTACTATGTAGACATGAGATAAAATCTCCTTTTATGCCTATTTTACTCCCTATGCCTATTTTACTCCCTATGATGAGCAAGACAAGAATGAAGGGGCATATTGAACAAGAAGATAGTAGTATAGATATTATGGAGACATATATGCTTGCAAGTTGCAAATATTTCAGTTTTAAATGATTTAATTTGTTCACATTGTCTTTATTTTAAAATCCCAAGTAGTATTTGATTGTATTTTTCAATGTAAGCATTGTATTGGTGCTTGACTCTTTGATCTCTGTTCTTCATACAGAAAAGATTCCATGTTCTCAACCTCCTCATATAGAACATGGAATCATGAAAGCATCTGGTTCTTCAGAAGAAAGGAAAGAAACANTTGATCTCTGTTCTTCATATAGAAAAGATTCCATGTTCTCAACCGCCTCATATAGAACATGGAATCATGAAAACATCTGGTTCTTCAGAAGAAAGGAAAGAAACATTTAATCCCAGGCTTTATGCACATGACACTAAATTAAGTTATATTTGTGAAGATGGTTTCAGGATATCTGGAGAAGACGGGATAACGTGCTACATGGGAAAATGGAGTTCTCCACCTCAGTGTGTAGGTGAGGACAGTATGCAAACTAAAATTCTATTTTCAGTGCAATTCATTGAAAATAATCAATTGTCATCAAAGAGACAGGATACTTCTGATGTCTAAATATATAGAGACATTTATATATTTTACCATTACAATGTTCACATGATCATATCATCCTGTTTTTGTTAACATTATTGATTCATTCTGGCATTTGAAAAATTCTGGCACTAAAAAAACTGAATGTATGGAGAAATTAAGTATACCTATTCCTATAGGTATACCTATTCCTAATCCTAGCTATTGCTGCCAAATTTAAATAAATTTTTT
>NW_023223888.1:0-727 GCF_002007445.2 Ailuropoda melanoleuca | reverse complement strand
ATGTTGCTCATCTAAGTAGGGACTCTGAGAATAACTACTGCCTGAATCACAACTGTACATGTGATAGACACTCTTTAGATTCACCTGTCCATGGAACTCAAGAGACCATCTTTTCAAACAGGTCAATTTTTTTCAGAACCTCCATATTTCTCTCCTGAATATCTTGGTCATATAGTATATTCCACCTATAGAGTCAAGAGTCTCTCCTCTTTAGGAGTGCAAAAGTATGGACTAGAAAGTTAAATATATGTTTCCTGTATTCCTAAGGAAATGAGACAAAGGAGACACTGGATCTGCTTTTAGCCATGTGGTCCTGACCAGCAATTAAAAATATGATGTTATAGTTATAATATCTGATTTGCATATTTTCCTTATAATTCATTTGTGGGCATCAACATTTAGACAAAGATATCTATTTCCAGGTAATTGCCATTTTCTTTTTTCATTGTTATTTCTACTATGAGAACATAAACTAGCATTTTATGCAGGTCGTGATGGTCACTCTCCCAATGGCATACCTGCTACCAAGCTGTAATAACATGGTGCTAATTGCTTGAATACCTATGATGTAATAGTGATTATGCATACTAATGCATGGAGCGAGGCGCAATATGGGCAACCTATCCTAAGAGTATAATTGATTGAGCTTTTATAAGTCCAGGATTTTAGTCCAAAATTTGGATCTCATTTTCCTTCCAATGAAAATCAGTAGGCTGACTGAACTCAA
>NW_023223887.1:0-727 GCF_002007445.2 Ailuropoda melanoleuca | reverse complement strand
ACAGGTGTCTGTGCCTGTCTGACAATAGGCTGCTATGTCTGTGGCTTCCTGAATGCCTCCATTCATGTTGGAAACACATTCAGTCTTTCTTTCTGTAAGTCCAATCTGGTCCATCACTTTTTCTGTGATATCGCAGCTGTCATGGCTCTCTCTTGCTCTGATAATCACGTTAGTGAGGTGGTTCTTGTGTATGTGTCAAGCTTTAATGTCTTTTTCGCTCTTTTGGTTATAATCATATCCTACCTATTCCTATTTATAACCATCTTGAAGATGCAGTCAGCTCAAGGGCACCAAAAGGCTTTGTCCACCTGTGCTTCTCACCTCTCTGCAGTGTCCATCTTCTATGGGACAATCATCTTCATGTACTTACAGCCCAGCTCCAGCCATTCCATGGACACAGACAAAATCGCATCCATGTTCTACACTATGGTCATCCCCATGCTGAACCCTGTGGTCTACAGCCTGAGGAACAAAGACGTCAAGAATGCTTTCAAGAAAGTTTCGGACAAGGCAAAATCATCTCTAGGATTGGAATTTTAATATTATGTTAAGCATAATAATCTAGTTTCCTTTCTCTTGGGTCATCCCATTTACATTTTAAGACTTACACCGCATTTAATTCCTGGTTATATCCTTACTGCTTGAAAAATCTGCTGCCTTGTAAAAATAATGAATTAGTATGGCTCAAAGAAAGCCATAAAAAGCATGAGTCCTGCTTCTGGAAAAA
>NW_023223886.1:0-727 GCF_002007445.2 Ailuropoda melanoleuca | reverse complement strand
CAAACATTCAGCATTTAAACAAAGTAATTTTCATATAGAAAAATCTAAAACTAGAACAACACAATATATGATAAAAATTAATGTGTAACAGAATCCACAGAGTGTTTTTACAATAAGAATAAAATATAAAGCTGAAGTGATACGAATACTTTTTCCACAGTTTAACAGTGCTTTGTTGTGGAAAACAGACCTCTGTGCTTCAGAGCTGGAATATAATGGGGAAGACAGAGTTTAGGATAAAGAGGACAATAGCTTTATTGCCTTGCCAGGCAAAGGAGGCTCCAGAAAGCTATGGCCTCCGAAAACAGCCAGCCCTCCAGGAGTAAGGAGCTGTGTGGGTTTATAGGGAAGTACAGGACCTAGCAGGTTTGGACAGGAATTGTGTAGGTGCTGCAGGCCTCAGTAGTCTTTTTCAGGGTGGTACCTGATTCTTGAAACAAAAGGCTAGGTAGGGAGGAGGGGAGGTTTATGGAAGAGAGGAAAAAGGTTACTTTAAAATGGAGCTTTGCTGTAGCATTAGTGCAACCATTTTGATTTTTGTTCAATTTAATGCTTTGAAGAGGTTTCACTTTTATTTCTGGTGTATGAAATGTTGGTAAATATTACGATTAATGGCATCCTAAATTCAGTAGAATAAGACATTAAATATGAATCCGTATTTACAATGTAATAATTTCCTCAGGTGGTGATAACCTCTCTTTTAGTGTGCTCATCTGCTAAAAAAAAA
>NW_023223885.1:0-727 GCF_002007445.2 Ailuropoda melanoleuca | reverse complement strand
TAGCAACTTCTCGAATACATTTTTCATCTCTCTTCTCTCTCTTAATTGGCATGCTAAGTCAATGAGACTTAAAATGAGGTTACTCTACTCCTCTGTAATTCAGAGATATTTCTAGAATTTAGTTGCCACCTGTCAGCTCAAGTTCCAATTCAGAAAAATACCCCTATCCTTTGTTGAGTCCATGTTCAATGGGAGCATAGAAAACATACAAATGTTTTCACAAGATGAAATAAACAAGTATACTATATACGTGTCAGCTAAATACATTGACAAGTCTTTTTATTCAACATTTACTGGGTCAGATAACCTCAGAAGTGATGACATATATGGGTCAGACATTCTCTGGGTATTGGGGACACATAATTCATGTGCACCAAGTGTTACAGTACAAGTTTATAGACATGATAATACAGTCACACGCTGATGTCATATTAGCATGGATATGGAATGTATTATTAACCCAAGAGGCAGCAATAGCAAGGGTAGGCCAAAACAGATTCAAGTAAGAGTTATATATGTGCCTGAAGTATTTAAGGAATTTAAAGGTTGAGCAAGAATTTTTTTCAGATCAAAAATAGTAAAGACAGGAAGAAAGAATATAGGAAGGTCCTGAAATTTTAAGTAACTTAAAAAATTGAAGCAACATTAGAAAATATAAAGCATTAAGACCATATCCAAAAGGGGTGGCTAGATTACAATGGCTCTTAACAATACGGTAAAGAAAGCC
>NW_023223883.1:0-727 GCF_002007445.2 Ailuropoda melanoleuca | reverse complement strand
TGCACACAGAGGTATCCCTTGGAGATTTAGTTTTCCAACACATATGGCTAAAGGTCTGTTCCCAGGAGGGGGAAAAAAAAAGTTTTTCCTACCAGGAAAGCAAAATTTTGCATACTCTAGATGTAGTGTCCGGAGATTATTAGGTAGTGGAAATATTTACAGTGGAATCAAGGCAGATTAGAGGGCTCTCCTATTTAATGCTCTACTCATGCCAGTATCATTATTTCCGACATCCCTTAATGGGGTCCAAAGTAAAACATTCCAGCTGCGGGATTAACAGTTGCCCTTGCAATGCTGACTTTTAATACCACAAGGGGCTTTGCAAACCACCCCCAGGAGAAGTGGGCCTTAGTGCCTGGACCACTGGAGCTCAATCACACTGAGATGACTTCCAAATACCCAGGCTGCTGAGCTTGGTTCTCAAGGCCACCCAGGTGATTCTACAGTGGAGCATTTTGACCATTTATATTAAGGCAAGACATGTGATCTGGAATCTTTGGTCAAAAAAGCCTTGGAATAAAATTGATGAATGCCCTCTACATCAACAAGTTAAGGAGAAGACAGGAGAGAAAGTCAAGACGTATATCCATGTATATGCATCCACACAGCTGGTATTTGGTACCAAACTTCCATGTGATCAAATTTCTTTCAGGCCCATTCAAAATAAAATACTTCCATAGGAAGTGTTCATATAAAACCTTTAACAATGGAAAATTCTCTTATTTAT
>NW_023223882.1:657-1602 GCF_002007445.2 Ailuropoda melanoleuca | reverse complement strand
GTCCCAAGGAAATGCGGATGTTAGAAGGAGGTGTTATCCTGGACGCTCTTCTTTAATAAAAATAAGAAGGGAGCTGAGTCCTCGAAATTCTTGAACTTTCTCATTTAGACACCCTTATTAAAGTGAGATGATGTTCGTTGATATTTCCCTGGATTGTGTGGTGTCTCAGAGTCCACTATGTGGCACTCTCGTCAGGCTTCCGTGAACACTTTCCCTCATGTTTCCCTATTCACGAACGATGATGATAGTGCTAAGACGGCCATTGCACAGTGTTGTTTCTGACAGAAATGGTTTAGGCATTTTCGTTCCATTGCCACCAGCAGTATTGATAGGATTTACCCATTAAGCAAACATTGCANATTGGAGGTTGGTTTGGCCAAATTTTGTTTCTTAGTGCTGTGCTAATCGTGTTTCCCTGACGGTAACAAAGCACCTTGATTTTTCTTGCACGTTGTATAAGGCCGATGTGACTTCAAGGGCTTTATCTTCACACTTTGTTTCTTGGTTCTAAGTGCTGGATGCTTCCAAGGCACATTTACCCAATGGGGAATCTGGGTCCCAAGGAAATGCGGATGTTAGCTGGAGGTGTTATCCTGGACGCTCTTCTTTAATACCAATAAGAAGGGCGCTGAGTCCTCGAAATTCTTGAACGTTTTCATTTAGACTCCCTTATTTAAGTGAGATGATGTTCGTTGATATTTCCCTGGATTGTGTGGTGTCTCAGAGACCACTATGTGGCACTCTCGTCAGGCTTCCGTGAACACTTTCCCTCATGTTTCCCTATTCACGAAGGATGATGATAGTGCTAAGACGGCCACTGCACAGTGTTGTTTCTGACAGAAATGGTTTAGGCATTTTCGTTCCATTGCCACCAGCAGTTTTAATGGGATTTACCCATGAAGCAAACATTGCATTGGAGGCTGGTTTGGCCAAATTTTGTTTCTC
>NW_023223882.1:0-607 GCF_002007445.2 Ailuropoda melanoleuca | reverse complement strand
TTTTGTCCACGTTCTATAAGGCCGATGTGACTTCAAGGGCTTTATCTTCGCACTTTGTTTCTTGGTTCTAAGTGCTGGATGCTTCCAGGGCACATTTAAACAATGGGGAATCTGGGTCCCAAGGAAATGCGGATGTTAGCTGGAGGTGTTATCCTGGACGCTCTTCTTTAATACCAATAAGAAGGGCGCTGAGTCCTCGAAATTCTTGAACGTTTTCATTTAGACTCCCTTATTTAAGTGAGATGATGTTCGTTGATATTTCCCTGGATTGTGTGGTGTCTCAGAGACCACTATGTGGCACTCTCGTCAGGCTTCCGTGAACACTTTCCCTCATGTTTCCCTATTCACGAAGGATGATGATAGTGCTAAGACGGCCACTGCACAGTGTTGTTTCTGACAGNAGTGTTGTTTCTGACAGAAGTGTTTTAGGCTTTTTCGTTCCATTTCCACCAGCAGTACTGATAGGATTTACCCATGAAGCATACATTGCATTGGAGGCTGGTTTTTCCAAATTTTGTTTCTCAGTGCTGTGCTGGTCGAGTTTCACTCATGGTAACAAAGCAACTTGATTTTTGTTCCACGTTCTATAAGGCCAATGTGACTTCAA
>NW_023223881.1:0-727 GCF_002007445.2 Ailuropoda melanoleuca | reverse complement strand
AAAAATAGGGGAAAGGGCAATGCTTAACTCAAAGTTTTCATTTAAATTCCACCACCACTGATTTGGTGCCTATTCTGTACTCTTTGTGAAGCCCCATGGTACATAGACATAGGATTCTGGCTCTGCCCTTGGGGTCTGGGATTATATTGTAGCCTGAGAAATTTAAGGCATCGAGTCTGGCTAACGTGAGAGAGAAGTCTTATTTATATTTTATTTCACTCTACTCTCCTCTATTCTATTCTACTTTACTTTACTTTATTTTGAGAAGTCTTATTTTGGGTCGGGACCAGCCTTCCTTATACACTTCAAATCCAACCTCAGAGGCTTTCTCAGGACTAGTGTCCAGTTGTGGATCAAGTCAAGATGGGAACAGTAGGTGGAGCTAGAGAGTCAGAGAAGTAGAGAATGAGGAGAGCCCGTTCTGGGGGTCTCAGGAAGGCCGGGTAGGCAGTCATCTTCCAAAAGGGCTGTGCACCAGAATCCCTGAGCAATTTGTTTAAAAAACAAACAAACAAGATTACAAAATTCCAGATCCTATTCCTATGAAATAAAATTTCTAGCATTGAGCCTTGGTCACGTTTAACACGTTGCCCATCTGACTGATGAGCAGTCAGGTTTGGGAAGCGCTGATCTAGAGATTCTAGAATAATCTAAATGTGAGACAGGCTCTCTGCCGAATGATCTGGTCAGCGCTCTGAGCTGGTTTGAATCTATAGTCTGTGCTTGT
>NW_023223880.1:0-727 GCF_002007445.2 Ailuropoda melanoleuca | reverse complement strand
ACATTTTGTGATGATGTATCCACGTAGGTTCATCAGTTGTAACAAAGGATGTTGATAGAAGGTGTGTATATGTGTGTGCGTGCACATGTGTGCACTGGCGACATATGGGAGCTCTATGTCCCTTATGCTCAATTTGCTGTGAACCTAAAAGTACTCTAAAAAATAAAGTCTGTTTAAAACACAAACAAAATGTACATGGTAGAATTTGCTCTAATTAACGAAGACAATACCACAGCATAGCCATAACTACCAAGAAGGAAACTACCTGGAAACACTATCTGACATATCAGCAAAATAAAAACAGAAGAAGTATCTTAACATTGAATACACATTTAACTCGCAAATACAACTTAACTGATACGGGCGCTTAATATATTTACTCTGGCATTAAGGAAACCAATTGAAGGTGTGGATTTCTGGTCTCTAAGACCAAAGTAGATGCTAAAACATTACAAACATTTCCTAAAACAGGCAAAGAGTGTCTTAATTCATCCGTGATGGAATTCTAGCTGCTCACTTTCTGTGGGATGTAATGTGCTGCCTTCGCCAACATGGCGCTTTCAGTAGCAAAGCCTTCCCCGGTGTGACTGCGGGGCAGGGCAGTTGGATAAGTCAACCCCCGGGAGCCTCCGCCTCTCATTCCACTCATCAATAAGTGGTCAGGGTATATAAAACTATAAAATATGAACATAAGGATTCAAGTGGCAGGTCATTTTAGGAGAACATG
>NW_023223879.1:0-727 GCF_002007445.2 Ailuropoda melanoleuca | reverse complement strand
GCCACATGAATGGTTGAGGTGTCAGGAACAGGAGTGCTGCATGGGTAGTATCTGCTAGTGGGCCTAGTAATCTTATCGTACAACACTGTATTCACAAAAGACAGCTTTGGTTGAATGCAAAATCTTAGTCAAAATACATTTCAGCACCTAAAACCAGGATTACTTCTTCAAAAGAATGGAGAGTTATCTGTGCAGGCAGACTACACAGCAGAGCGATAGGCATGGGTAATATTCTGCTTCAGGACCTCCAAACTCAGTGGGGAGGGGTGGTGGGTCTAGCCAGGGCACCACTGCGGAGGGTAGTACTGAGTGAAGGAAGACCCTCTGGGCTTCCGTCATAAGAGGATGAAGAAGTCCTGCATGTTGCCTAATCTGGGTACATATTGCATAGCATCTGACCAGCTAACAGCAGTTCATTAATCCTGGCATTAAATAACATACCACGTGACCACGGGGCACAGTATGGGAATGCACACTCCTCATTTATTACTCTTGGATTCCCCAGGCAAGCACAGCACCGTCCACACACATCCCCGAGCCCAGTGCATGCAACCACACCGGGGAGAAGCTTCCAAGATGTGTCTGACGTTCAGGACCAAAGGTCTTGCTTGACTCCAGCTATGGGCTCTATGTTGTCTCAGCAAGGATCTGGGACTATGGCGGATTTCCAAGCATATTTTAAAATCTTCTCATCCAGACACTCCAAAATTGCACTGATGAGAATAGT
>NW_023223878.1:0-727 GCF_002007445.2 Ailuropoda melanoleuca | reverse complement strand
GTATAGATGTAGGTACATGTTGATGTAGCTATAGATATATACAAGTGAGCAGTCAACAGTAAGATAAATGAGTCTGGAGAGGAGGTGAGATTAAACTCTGAGAACTACCTGATAATGGATAGGTTTATAGCCATAGGATTGGAAATTGTCACCAAGGGAGTGAATGGAGGCAGAGAAGATAAGGGGCATGAGCATAGCTTTAGAAGACTGGGAAAAACCATCAGAGGAGACTGAGAAAGAAGGACCCATGGAATAAGAGTAAAACCAAGAGAAAATGTTCTGGAAACCAAGAGAAGGAGTTTCAAAAGCTGCTAATAGGTTAAATACAATGAGAACTGTGACTTTACCCTAGAATCTAGTGATGTGCAGGTCATTGTAGCTCTGACAAATGCAGTTTGGGGGGGTGGTAGGAACAAACTTGATAGAAATGAGTACATGAATGATTAAAAAATAATTATATACAGGGAATATAAACAATTCATAAAATAAGGCTGCTACACTAAGTAATTTTTAAATTACCTTTTCATTTCTAATTTCTATGCTTTTAAAAACCATGTCCATGTTATATACCTCAGTACTTACTTGGGTTGCCAATTCAGAATGTTTTAGTTCAACCCAATATCCTGAGTATCAAATTACTTTGAATGCACCTTATTTTTCCTTTGAGAGTTCAGAAGGCACTTTAGCTTTTTCAGAGCCTCAGGGCCGCTTTTCCCTGGATCAGTTA
>NW_023223877.1:0-4077 GCF_002007445.2 Ailuropoda melanoleuca | reverse complement strand
ACTTTTAACATGCTTATTCTAAAGTACTCTGTATTTTAATGATACAGTGAAACATTTTCCCTAGTTAGCTTTTTTTCATGAATATTGGAAAACCACTTATTTGCTATATCAATCCTGAAACTGACCAACCAATTGAATTTCTTAATATTGATAGTTTTTCATCTTCTTTTAATAATAATGTCATCTTTTTCTTTCTAATATTTACTTCTCATTTATTTTCCTGGTCTAATTGCATTGGCCAAAATCTCCAAAATTTATTGTGAAACTAAGTTGGGAGTCTCCAGAAGGACTTCAGGAGATCTGTGACTTCTTCCAAAATACATATAATATTATACATATTTTTTGAAGGAGAAAGATTCCATAGTTTTTGTCAGATTCTCAAAAGATCGCATGATCTCCTGAATTTAAGAATCTCTGCTCTAATATTTTACTTGTAAGTATAGTGTTGACTGTTATTTTTTACATAGATATTCAGGTTATATTGAGAAAGTAGTCTGGGTTATATAAGGCAAAATTAAATCCCAGTGGACTTACTAACATGACCTTCCTTGGGTTCTGAGATGCCTAGCTCCCCTAACTTCTGTCCATCTTTCATAATCTTCTTACACTCTTTTCACATATACTGTCTAGGGGTTTTAGTTATACTTAGTGGAAAGAATAAGGAAAAGCACATCTCTCCCATCTTCCTAGAAAGAGAGTTCTCTGATTTTCTTTTCCTTTACAGTTGGGCTGAAGTTTTTGTTTGGATGTGGTTTATAGGGGTCTTTAAAGTTATTTTTGTGGGGAGTCTGGGTGGCTCAGTTGTTAAGCGTCTGCCTTCNTCACATATACTGTCTAGGGGTTTTAGTTATACTTAGTGGAAAGAATAAGGAAAAGCACATCTCTCCCATCTTTCTAGAAAGAGAGTTCTCTGATTTTCTTTTCCTTTACAGTTGGGCTAAAGTTTTTGTTTGGATGTGGTTTATAGGGGTCTTTAAAATTATTTTTGTGGGGCGTCTGGGTGGCTCAGTTGTTAAGCGTCTGCCTTCAGCTCAGGGCCTGATCCCAGGGTCCTGGGATCGAGACCTGCCTTAGGCTCCCTGCTCTACCAGGAGCTCTGGGAACCTGCTTCTTCCTCTCCCACTTCCTCTGCTTGTGTTCCCTCTCTCACTGGCTGTCTCTCTCTCTGTCAAATAAATAAATAAAATCTTTTAAAAAAATAAAAAAATAAAATTATTTTTGTTTCATTTTTATCATTTTCCAGTCCAGTTACTTAACAGAATTTTTCCCTATCTTCAAATTAAAAAAAAAAAAAAACTTTCACTAATATAAAAAAATGTTTGTGTAAACCTTTTTAAATTTATTTTGTTTTGTACCTAGAGATTCTTTCAGTTCAAAAAGTCATGCCTTCCNCATGCCAGGGGCGCCTGGGTGGCACAGCGGTTAAGCGTCTGCCTTCGGCTCAGGGCGTGATCCCGGCGTTATGGGATCGAGCCCCACATCAGGCTCTTCTGCTATGAGCCTGCTTCTTCCTCTCCCATTCCCCTTCTTGTGTTCCCTCTCTTGCTGGCTGTCTCTATCTCTGTCGAATAAATAAATAAAATCTTTAAAAAAAAAAAAAGTCATGCCTTCCTTTAGCTCAGTGATGTTTGTTCTTCCCCTGGTACTTCTATGAGTATTGTCTCTCTTTTCTTTGTCATGTCATTCTGGAATGCCTATCAAATTGATTTTATTTCCTGTACTTTACTTTNTTTAGCTCAGAGATGTTTGTTCTTCCCTTGGTACTTCTTTGAGTATTGTCTCTCTTTTCTTTGTCATGTCATCCTGGAATGCCTATCAAATTGATTTTATTTCCTGTACTTTACTTCATTAATCTTCTCATTATTTTCCTATTTTCAAAATTTTTCTCAGTAATGTGAGTATAATTTCTCAAACTTGTATTCTAATTCACCAATTCAGTTTTCTTGTTTCCAACACTATGCTCCACAGCCTTTTAATTTTATAATCATGGTCACCATCCTCACCCCCCCACCCCAGCCACCATGTTTTTTTATGACCTAAGACTCTCATTTTTATAACTACTTATTCAATATTTAATATCATATAGCGTTTTTTTGAGTATATATTGAAAAAAATTAATGTGTCTTCAGTTTCTTTTAGTTTCTTTTTTAAGAAAGGGAAGAACTATTCTGATGTCTTGGATTCATCCCATTAATTCGAATTATTGTCTTCATACCTCTCATGAATTTCTTTATTTACTTATTTTCTCTATTTACTTATTCCAAAAAGCACAGGGCTGGGTTGTATTCANTTTTTTTGGAGTATATATTGAAAAAAATTAATGTGTCTTCAGTTTCTTTTTTAAGAAAGGGAAGAACTATTCTGATGTCTTGGATTCATCCCATTAATTTGAATTATTGTCTTCATACCTCTCATGACTTTCTCTATTTACTTATTTTCTCTCTTTACTTATTCCGAAAAGCACAGGGCTGGGTTGTATTAAATGACAGTAGGAGTTTCTAATTAAGACCCTCTGTTTGCTGCATCAGTGATCCTTTTATTATTATTTTTTTGAATCTTATATTTGGTTTTTCTGAAGTTGAGCTCAAAGCTGTAGACATTGCTTCATTTAATTTTTGGTGTTTCAGAGATATCTTAGATTGATCATTATCCTTTGTCAAAAATGATTTTCTCTTCCTGAATAGATGTTTTAGAGTTTTAAATACAATCTTGAAATTCAAATTACTCACCATGACCTGACTAATATTAGTTTGTCTACTCTCTCTTCATTAGTTTTATTGCTTAAAAATGGATTACATATGTCATTAGTTTGTCTACTGCTTAAAAATGTATTATATATGAAATAGAAGGATGAACATACCATCTGGTCTTCTTGATCTCGGGTATACAGATTTGATTCNTGTTGATCTCGGGTGTACAGATTTGATTCCTCCACTAATTCCACCCTATACCGTCCATTCTCAATGTCAGAGTGATCTTTCTGCATGGCATATATAACAATGTCTCCCCATGTGCTTCAAATATTCAGATGGCTTTCTTTATGGAATAAGGTCGAAATTGTTGAGCATAGAATAAAAGTCTATTGATGGAATGTATCCAAAACAAGGACCACATTTTCGTTTGTCTTCTACTTTGTTTCAATTCTGGTTTCTACTGCTCTTAATGTTTTTATTTCTGTTTTTAAGCTTGTATTTTTTTTGTACAGTAGTTCCCAAACCTTTTTTTATTTCTCTAATTCTTTTTTATTTATTTTCCAATTTCATCTACTAATTCCTCTATTAGAACTCAATAGTCTAGATTACCAAAATAACAAGAAAAGAAGAGCATGGCATAGTAAATTACAAAGTAGAAACAAATAATACAAAATGTGATTTTGCAGAAATTCCTATTTTGATTTTCTTAAGTATTAATGGGTTAGTCCTCAGATCAAGGCAGAGCAGTCCAATTATGCATGGTCCAGTGGAAATCTGAGAACTCTGGAATCCAACAAATCATTTTGGATTTGAGATTTACCATTTTAATTGCTGTTCTTTAACTTCTCTGGGATCAGTTTCCTCACCTATAAAAGGCACATATAAAAGAACAAAACAAAGGCATGTGTTAACTGTCCTCAATACCTACTAGCCCCTCACTCACCTCCCAAATTTCAGCTGGCAAGAAAGATTCATGAAGAGTAGAAAAATTGTTAATGCATTAATCTGCATTATAATTGTAAATATATTCCTAAAGCTTTGATAAATGCACATGTATTTGATTATTTTTTTAAAGATTTTATTTATTTATTTGTCAGATAGAGAGAGAGAGAGCACACAAGCAGGGGAGTGACAGGCAGAGTAAGAAGCGGGCAGAGGGAAAAGCAGGCTCCCCACTGAGCAAGGAGCCCAATGAGGGACTCAATCCTATGACTCTGGGATCATGACCTGAGCCAAAGGCTGACACGTAACTGAATGAATCACCCAGGCATCCCCACATGTATGTGTTTTTAATGAAATCATGAACATTGGTCTTGTTTCTCAAAAGGTTAGATGTTCTTGGGAATATCACTTCTCCCAAAATGTGACCTTTTGGTGGCCCTTT
>NW_023223876.1:0-727 GCF_002007445.2 Ailuropoda melanoleuca | reverse complement strand
CCCCCCCCTTTTTTAAAGATTCATTTATTTATTTGAGAGAGAGCATGAGTGCAGTTGCGGGTGGTGGGGGGAGGATCAGAGGAAGAGGGAGAGAAGCAGACTCCCTGCTGAGGAAGGAGCCCCAACAGGGCTCCATCTCCCGACCCTGAGATCATGACCTGAGCCAAATCAAGAGTGGGATGCTTAACCGGCTGAGCCACCCAGGCACCCCAGCTTGTCCCTCTTTGACCATAGAAATGCAACTGAAGCCAAGAACCTAGCAACTCAGCGCCAGAGGCGGTTGTGGCTTTTTTTGGCTGCGGGGCCCAGATGTCCCACTTAATGAGACTTGGCTTTTCTGCGCCTTCGCAGCGGGACTTGGCTTTTCTGCACCTTCGCAGCGGGAACTTTTCCTCTCCTCACATGGACGGGGACCAGTGCTGGGCACCCAGCACAAGAAGTGCAGATGCCCCGCTGCCACCTGGCATGCAGAGTGCTCGAATTCCACTCCCTTGCCCGAAGCCGCTCTTCATCTGAGCCCACAGTTTCCCTCCAGAGCTCTTCTGGGCGCCACCCCCGCCGAGGTCGTCTGCCCACTGTGTCCCGCGCGCTGTGGCACTGCAGAAGCTGGAGGACAGGGTGCAGACGCCGCGTGTGGAAGAGGGAAGGAGAGTCGCCTCAGGTCCACTCTGCCTTACCCTCCCGCCGCGCCCTCCCTTCCCGAAGGTGCGCGGAGTGAAGGAGGCCG
>NW_023223875.1:0-727 GCF_002007445.2 Ailuropoda melanoleuca | reverse complement strand
TGAAACACTTGTAGAAAAGTAGCAGGAATACTATATTACTCTTGATTGAAGTCAATGACAGAAATGAAAACCAACCTACGAAATTTTAATAGATGCTTCCTAGTGTTTAAAAGGAAATTTAGGTATTCAAATAACTATGTTAAAAAAGGGGAAAACTCTTAAAAACTAGAAACTTAACTTCCACATTAAGAAATTTAAAAAAAATTTTTTTAAAAACAAAGTTAATATGACAATAAAGACTACAGCACAAGCCAATAAGGTAAGAAGATGAAGGACAGAGAATATCCATGAGTTTGTACTGTGAAAAGATTAATATAATTGATAAAATTTTAGCTAGAATTACTAAGAAAAAAGGAAACAAAAAAAAAACAAAATTAATACAATCACTGAGGAGAGTAAACTTGAAATTAAAATGAGTATAATGAATATTATAAGCAATTTTATGCCAACAATTTAGTCAACTTAGATGATACAGACAAAATTGAAAAAGATCAATTTACCAAAACTGACAAAGAAATAAAAAATCTGAATAGATATGTAACAATAAATTCAATTTATAATGAAAATATTCCCTCCCTCCCCATACCAATATCGAGACACAGACAACTTCACCAGTTGAATTACGAAATTAAGTATATAGGCAATAGTACCAATTATCAGTTACCTCATTTAGAAGATAGAGGACATGATGCTCTTTCCAGTTTATGTGACTATACTAGTATTCCCC
>NW_023223874.1:0-727 GCF_002007445.2 Ailuropoda melanoleuca | reverse complement strand
CACCATACAGTACATCCCTGGTTTTTGATGTAAAGTTCGATGATTCGTTAGTTGCGTATAACACCCAGTGCTTTTGAACCTAACAAGTAGACTACATGATTTTACAAGAGCAGGGATGCATCCCCTCTAAAGCTCATCTACCACAGCATATGTAACGGATCGGGATTTTTCAAGATTCATGGCTGCCTCTCTAGAAAGGCAGTGAATTGTTCTAACCAGCCCATGTGACCTTGCTCCTTTGAGACAGCTGAAGAGGGAGCGAGGGCTTTCTAATGGGACTTAACCCTTTCTCCAACTCCGTAACCCAGGCCCCAGCGTTTATACCAGTGTCCTGCACGCACACATTCCCCTTTCTCCTGTGTGGACTCACCTCTTGGAGGTTTGAGGCCTCTGGGACATGCAAGCAACTTCCTCACCTTGGTGCTCCCACCCAGTCTCTCTAACCTAGTGGCTGTCCACTGAGGGTGATTTTGTCCGTCTTCCTCGGAAGACTTTTGGTAATGTCTGGAGACGTTTTGATTGCCGCACCTGCTACCGGCATCCAACAGGTAGGGGTCCGGGTTGCTGCTGAACACCCCGCACGGGCCAGCCGCCCACAGCAAAGAATCATCTAGCTCAGCGTGCCCACAGTGCTGAGGTTGAGAAAGCATGCTGTGAGCAATGACTTCCTCCTCACCCTGTCCGCAGTTCATGGGCTGGACTTCGTCGTGCTGCCCCCGCTTCTCTT
>NW_023223873.1:0-727 GCF_002007445.2 Ailuropoda melanoleuca | reverse complement strand
CTGTTCTTTTTTCAAGGAGGGGGAAGCCTATCAGAACCATTGAGCCATCTTAAAGCAGAGACAATTTTTAAAGAACCACCATTTCATTACATTAAAATGTAGGCAGTAACTCAGGCTGGTCTAAGTGCTCAGAAAGAAAAGTCCATAGGGAACCTAGGGAACAGATAAGGATAGATTGTAATTAGCACAGTAATTGTAATTAGCAGAGCAATTGTAATTAGCACAGTGATTGTTTGTGTATAATGGGTGCTTCCAAAGTGACTCCAGGCAGTTTGTTCTCTTAAGTATCTTATGCCATTTCCCTGGTGATCTTGTTTACACTGCTAATGTACTAATGTGCTTAGCAATCTCTTTTATAAATAAACACTCCAAAGGTATAAGCCAGCCCAGCCCCTGGCCAAGCTTTATGCATCCTTAATTAATGGAGTCCGCAGCACTGAAATTTTACTATATTTGGATTATGCACAGGCAACATAGGGTATATTACTCACTGAAGAAGTCACACCTCAGAAGTCATTTGTTGTTGTTCTTGTCGTTTTGTTAATTATAGGAGGGAGTTAGGTGGCCAAAGGACTGCACTTGAGGGCAGAGATGCCAGTCCTGGCGTTACCGCTCGTTCTCATTTGTTACTTAGCAAGTTTTTTTGAGCACCTGTGATGCCTAAGGTTTTGAGGATGGAAAGATGGAGACAGTTCCAGGTCTCTACTCTTAGGCAGATGGACCACTG
>NW_023223872.1:0-727 GCF_002007445.2 Ailuropoda melanoleuca | reverse complement strand
GTTCCCTCTCTCACTGGCTGTCTCTATCTCTGTCGAATAAATAAATAAAATCTTTAAAAAAAAAAAAGAGTTGGATACTTAACCGACTGAGCCACCCAGGCACCCCTCCCTTGCTGTTTTGAAAATTGTCTCTTCATCTTTAATCCTTGGCATTTTAATTATTATGTTTTGTGGTGTGGACCTCCTTGGGTTCATCTTGTTTGGAAGTCTCTGTGCTTTTTGAAGCTGGATGTCTCTTTCTCTCCCCAGGGTAGGGAATTTTTCAGCTGTTATTTCTTCAAATTAGTTTTTTATCCCTTTCTATCTCTCTTCTCCTTCTGGGATTGCTAAAATGCAAATATTTGTTCATTTGATGCTGTCTGAGAGATCCCTTACCTATCCTCATTTTTTTAAGTTCTTTTTTTTCCCCCTTTGCTGTTCAGCTTGGGTGCTTTCCATTACACTTCCAGATTGCTGATCTGTTCTTCTGCGTCCTCTAATCTACTGTTGATTCTCTCTAGTGCATTTTTCCTTTTGGTTATTGTATTTTTCAACCTTGATTGGTTCTTTTTTTTTAAATTTGCTATCTCTTTTTAAAAATATTTTATTTATTTATTTGATAGAGGGAGAGCACAAGCAGGGGGAGCGGCAGAGGGAGAGGGAGAGCAGGAAGCAGTCTCCCCACTGAGCAGGGAGCCTGATGTGGGGCTCCATCCCAGGACCCTGGGATCATGACCTGAGCCAAAGG
>NW_023223871.1:0-5271 GCF_002007445.2 Ailuropoda melanoleuca | reverse complement strand
TTGTCATTGGTGCTGTGATTAAGAAGCCTTCTTCCAGTTCAAATATCTGCCATATGGGTTTCAAAACAGAAGCAGATTATCTTCCATTATATTTGTATCTCTTTGGTCACCTCATTGATAATTTATAAGGGGGTAGGCAAGCATTTCAGTCAAGGATTTTCAGGTGGCCATCTTGAAATGGAAGTCAGTGCAGGGTTTTAACAGACNATCTTGAAATGGAAGTCAGTGCAGGGTTTTAACAGAGCATTTTAAATGCTTGGATCTTTCTCTTTTAGATAGAAAGAGTTAATTACATTTAATTAAACATGATTAGGAAAAGGCATTTAGGTTACCTTTGTGCTGCTCTGGATTGTCGCCTGCTCACAGCAGCGTTGGTTAGTCTTTGCAGGTAAGAGCAGGGCTTGGTGAGAAGACAGAAGGGGGGAGGCAGGTGACATGACAGCCAGATGGACATACAGGTACACCGGCCAGGGAGCCAGAGCCAGCAGCACAGCCTAAGCAACAACAGCTCTACCTCTTTTATTCATTCTTCAAGGTCCAGCTCAAGTTTTACATCCCAGCTTTTCCATTCTAGGCTGATTGCTTGATCCTCTAAGTGGCTAAGGATGTTAGTATTTTCATTACGGTCCATCCAGTTTATTTCTTTTCGTATAGGCTCTGATATACAGTTTTTACTATCTCATTTTTATATTATTTAATGTAGAACTTAAATATGTACTTAGCTTTCCTTACAAGATTTAAAATTTCCTGAGGTAATTTTGTCATAACCCAGACCATATCAGTCTTTTTGTAAAGACTTGCCAATTTGTGGTTAAACATGGAGACTCACATGGTATGAAATAAAACCTATAAAGACTACAAACATGTACCTAATAAAATATAGTTGTACTTCAAAGGGACTGCATGGTTTTAAAAATACATATCAAATCTTTCATATCACTTTCACAAAAAATGTGCATATTTAGTATGTATCATGATACATATATTTTGCCATGACACTTAAAGTCATCAATATCCTAGGCTTGGGTCAGAGGAACTCAGTTTGAATCTTGACTCTGTCATTTACCAGCTGTGTGAGCATGAGCCTCGGTTTCTGCATCTAGAAAATGGGGATAATGTATTAGCTTCCTCATAAAGTTGAACGAAGGCATGATCCAACTCAATCTGAGTTTCTTCAAAGTGCATCAGAAGAAAGTGACCATTCTTTAGGCAGAAATTCCAGATTTAATTTGAATTCCCTCCAACTTAAGCCAGAGTTGTTGGGCTTGCAGGAAACCAAAAGTCAGATCATAACCATCCACCAAGAAGCCCCCCTTTCAGTCATTACTGAAGCTGTTTTGTTTCAGGAATTGCTTCACAGTCACGTTGTTGGTTTTTATCCCAGCTCAGTCTGTGCACATTATTAAATCTGAAATGAGTGAGCTTGTGGCACATCTAGGAAGAGGAAGGAGGCCAAATTCCAATTCTTTGTCCTAAACTCCCTGTGAAGTTTTCCGGTGGGTGCAGCAATGTTGTTTTTGACTCTTAACGTTGAGCCGTGTGTGCCATGCTTGTGGGTGGCTGTTAAGCAGCTGCCATTTCCAGTCCCCAAGGTGGGCAGGGACATTGTTAGTTTATGTCTTGGGGGCAAAATTCCCCCTCTTCTTGGCACCATGGCCGGTTTTGACTCCATTATTCCATTCTCCTGATGTGTGGGTAATCTCTCATTGACATCTGGAGGCATCGTGCCGGAAAAGCAGAATATTAGCGATGAGAATCTCCACGCGGATCTGAAAGAAGGCTTTTTACCTACAATTTGTGAAGTTTTTGTGAAGCTCTTTGGGATCCTTCTGGATAAAGAACCTCCTATAAACCCCACTTATTATGATGATGACTGCTGGCAGAATCGAAGTTACACATGTGCGTCGGGAGGACAATGTATTCTCTTTGTGCCCGCATAAACTTCCATTTATCTATATTAATATCTTTGAAAAGAACAAGGCTGAAATATCTTCTCTCCAGCTGGGGTGCTGTTCTGTTGTTGCAGCACAGTAAATTGGGTCACCGTCCAGCTTTGCATCCAGCACCTGCTCAGCCACATAAGGGAGAAATGAGTGCTTCTATAGTGACAGTGGCAAGGCGTGGCAAGCCTGTGCCAGGGATCGCCATGGACAGCNCTAGTCATGTTACTAGGAAGTTCTCTAACGTCTGCTTCCCTTTCTGTCATGCAAATTGGAAAAGACCACTTTCCGGAATAGTCACTATGGACCCAGGAATAGAAGCTATGTATTGAGGATGATTCTCGCTACCTAAGGCACTGCCCATCTCTGAACTGCTGTATGAGAAAGAAAGAAGCCGCCTTATTGATTAAGCCATTGTATTTTGGGGATCTTTTTACTGTAGCAGTGTAGCCTGCCCTGTGCCTAGCAACTTTCCTCTTTGCAGACCTAATTTTATTTCTGGCATCATGTTTTAATTGATTTCATCTCTTTGTTACCATTTATTGTCTTACATTGGAAGGCATGGGGGAGGCTGGTCCTTTACTGAGTGTGAGATGTAGATTTGTATTTATACTCATTTTTGCACTTTCACTCTCAAGTTCATCAGGCAACAGTGAGCACAAGGGTCTTTGAATTCCAGGCTGTCCCTTCTTCCAAATGAATATTCTCCCTTAGGTCATCAGGTCTATTTTATCCATCCAGGCAGGTTATTTTACCTTACACAAAACCAAACTCTGTGTGATCAACATTCTAAAGTGCAGTAAAAGACTCCCAGGGCTTAATGGCCATGTGTGTTATGAGAAGAACTCTGGAGGCATATTTAGGTATGAAAATAAGCCCAATTGGCCTTGGCAGAGCCCTATTTTCTTCATTTGGTTCCACTTCATAGTTGAATATAAGCCTGGAGTGAAGGTCTGCATTTTTAGAAATTGTGACTCTGGCATATTCTCAAGGCAGATGGACCTTTTCTAAGGAGCTGATGCCCTGCAGGGTGGGTAGGTGTGCACTTGAAAGAGATACAAAATCAACTGTAGCTGGGACAAGGTGGATAAACAGCAGGTGTTCTCTGGGTGTGACTGGGGCTTTTACCTTCCTACTTGGTCATTTGATGGTTTATTTAGTGTCTTGAAATGGAGTGAAAATTAGTGGGTGGTTTTTCAACCTTCCCTTGCCAAACTCACTTCCTAATGGTAAAGCAGACCTAATCCCACCCCCCACTGCCCCTGCCCCCATCCATTTCCTTGGTAAAATGATAGGGAATGCAGCCAGTCACCTTGCTCTTTCCGCAGAAGGTCAGGCTGGGCTCTGTTGACAGCCGTTTCAATGAAACCAACTGAATCAGAGAACTGAATGCATTAGTTGTTTTGACATCTTCAAGACTAAAAGCGTATCTCCGGTAACATGTTTTGCTCAGCATTTTGGGCAGACTTTGACCGGAATTAGTGATAGTAATAAGTGGCCCATTTAAATGATTTAGTGAAAACCTGAGAGATGGGTTAATTGTCTCTTGACCAAAGAGAAGGCTGTTTAGAGGAGAAAAACCTTAAAATGCTTTCTTGTACAACTTTGTCTCACTCTTTTATATTCTCTTTATTTTTATACCCCAAGAAGTTATAGTACATTGTATCTCAATATAGAGTACCATGTATTATATCATGTAGTTATAAAAGGAGTCCATTCCAGAGGCTACAATTCCTGTCAGAGAATTCCCATCCAAGACTTTGTTCTGTTAAGTGAGTTAAATATAATTTTAGAGCTGGGACTAGAACCTTGTGATTCTAAGGATTTACATTATTAATTGGTTTATGAATCTGACTAATGAACATAGAATAAAATACCACGTTTTACACTGTATTGCTATTATAAAGACACAACTCCCATTTGTTCAGATTTTGTAGTCTCTTCAATAATTTACAATGCAAATAAACCTTAGTCATGATGTGTTACCTTCATGACAAATTTGCTTGAGTTTTGTTCACTTGTGTAAAATCTGTTTCAAACGCTGGAATAATGATGGAAGTAACTCACTTGAATTACTAGGATCATGCAAAGGAAGTGTGTGTTCACTCTGACGGCCCTGGGCAACTCTTAAAATCATCACACATCACCTTAACTTACTGAATTGGAAAAATAGAGTAATGGCTTGGGAGCTCCACAAGAGTGAGTTGTATTGAAACAATCAATGTTAAGAATACATCTTGCCAGATTCCTATAACTTATTGCCATGATCTAGTAGAAAAGCCCTGTGACTTAAGAAGGAGAAAGGGCAGCGAGGTTGGTGCGATTAAATCTGACTTTAACTCCCGTAATTTGATCATCAGTAAATCTTGGCTAGCCTCTACATCGATAGGTGATGAAGAGTTTCTTGAAACATCAAACTTTAATTTTATTTGTCCTGCACCAGACCATCAAGAGTAGGAGTTTTATGCTCAAATCCCTACTGGGTCCGGGTAGATAATTAAATAACTGAAAAAGAAGGCATAAGACTCTATATAGGGAATGGTGGTGACTAGGGAACAGGAGGATTCATGTGACCGTTCCACTCTAGCCTTGCTTGCCATGTGGAAATCTGGGTTGGGTGTGAACAGATTTTCCAGTTTTAAAGAGAAATTGGAAATCTGGGTTTTTATGTAAAAATGTGCTGATTTTTAAATGATGGCAAGAGTTTGAAACATTGTGGGCTAGCTAGCCTATACTGATTTCATCTCAGGAGCCATAAATTTGAAATCTCTGAGCTAGATATTTATAGTGAAAATTCGTTTAATGATGCTGCTGTTTTCTTTTCACTTACCTTTCAGTGGGGTGAAGATTTTTTCATTATTGTCTCAGTCCATGCCTAGTTTGGGGGTGCGTACGTGAGCTACAGTGTCTTGGGAAATCTGTGAGTTATTTGGAGTTCTCTTATATTTGGGAATATCAGGATGCCCTGTAAATTCTTTGATAACCTTGACTTAGGTGGGGGGTAGTAAGCAACTCAGAAATTTCCATAATAAATGTGAAAAGATGGCAGAAATGAACAAGTTAAGAATTCCAGTGATAGAAGTAGAATTGCTCACTTAGGAATTGAAAAAGAAACACACACCCATAATGTAAACATAAAATAACTGATGTATGTAAAAACAGTGGCCAGAAATATCCCTGATGTCATAATGACTTAGAAGTTAAATGTCATCTTTTATAAATTGTATGACCCACAGAAGGTTGGGGTCTAAGAAGAGGTTGGGAAATGTCTTTATTTTCACCATGTATGCTGTAACACTTGAAAGTTTATGAAGCACTTACTCCACATAAC
>NW_023223870.1:0-727 GCF_002007445.2 Ailuropoda melanoleuca | reverse complement strand
GTAATCTCTGGTCATAAACTGTACAACATTCATTGTCTACAGAGGTGGTTCCGGAACTTTCTGGGATGATGGAAATATGCTATTCTTGATGCTGACATAAGTTACCCAGATATATGCATTTGTCAAAATGCATTGATTACCTTCCTCTCGATTTTGCTACGAAACAAAAACTGCTCTAAAATAAAGTATTTTCAAAAAGTGCATGGAACAATACATTTAATATCTGTGCACTTTGTTATATGTAAATTGTATCTTAATAAAAACATCATGCAAAAAATATACATTGGAACTCTTAATAAAACATAACTAAAAGAGATAAATAATATAGCCAGCTGAATGAACAACAAATGCAGTGATTTATTTATGAAGTGGCACTCTAGGACAACTCTTTCTGCGGCCGCTACTCCTCTTAGTACCACCACTGTTACTCTACTATACTGGACATGGCGTATCACCTTGAAATCACCTTGGCACAGATTTTCTCAAATAAACTAACAAGTTCATTGACCGATATGCCAAGTGATCTACATGACTTTCTTAGCAAAGTATTAACATGTTTTTGGATAGAGGTACTATTTTCTTTTGTTTTTCACAATACTATCGTTGAGCCCAAACTTGGCACATTATTTAATATGTATATTATAGTAAAACTCCAAAGCTGTGTGAAATGAGAATGTGGAACAATGGGAAAAATTCACTAATTTTTTTTTTTTTTGGTCATTTTGTT
>NW_023223869.1:0-727 GCF_002007445.2 Ailuropoda melanoleuca | reverse complement strand
CTATGTTCTAATTTCAGGCCACTTTTATCACACAAAGTAGATGATCAGATGCACTGTCTCAAACATGACCAATCGGGAGGGTCTTCCCTGGGTTAAACTATGTAGTGGTTTGCATCCACATACTGAGCTGATCCATCTGCAAGCCAAGCTTAGGCTTTTCCATCTTCTATCAGCTAGTCCGTAGATATCCCCCTTCTAGTCCATGGGAGTGAGCTGAGGAACAGGGAGTAGTATAACCATGTTGGATGATAAAAGTCTGGCTATCTGAGTTCATGGGTCAGGCAGTATTTAGCTCATGATGGGAAATTCTAGCCAAATAGTCATGTGATATCCCATATTCAGACTTTCAATTTGTATCATAGTTCAGTACCATGCCAAGAGCTGCATTTGAAAAGATGTATATTCCCTATTGCAAATTATCTGACCCAGGACCTGAGTTGTGATTTTCTCACTGGCCTTCCTATAAATTCCACATTTTATCTTTTCCCACCACTGATATCTCTAATACAAGAGTTGGCTCAAGTAACAGGGTACAGCTTAGATCTGACCATGGGCAGTCTTGGAATCTCTTGCTTGGTTAGTGGCATCTTTGACTAGATTTGATTGTAACTCTGTTACTTCTTAGAACTATTTCCAAGGGCTGTGCACAAGTGTCTGACCAAAATGCCTTCACAGTGCAGGAGCTCTAGCTGAACTGTCAGGGGAGACATCTAAAATGGATTCTAGG
>NW_023223868.1:0-727 GCF_002007445.2 Ailuropoda melanoleuca | reverse complement strand
TCCATTTGTCCCTAGTTTCTAAAGCAGGGGCTGGGAAACTTTTTTTGTAAGTGTCCAGACATAAATATTTTAGGCTTTGGGGACCATATGTTGTAACTATTTAACTCTGCTATTGTAGTGTGAGGTAGCCATAGACAATAGGTAAATGAATGGGTATGGCTGTGTTCCAATAATACTTTTACAAAAATGGTGCAAGCTGAATTTGGCCCATGGGCCATTATTTGCTAACTCCTGTTTTAAAGCATAACACTAGAGGTCTTTAGCTGAAAGACAAACAGTTTTATTTTTTTGCTTTATCATTTCTTCCTGGTTATTTGAGCTATTATTACAAACGCTAACAGTAAAAAGGGAGTAATCATAATCATATGTACAAACGTTTTGTATGTTCAAAACGTGCATCCATTTCAGCCTTTATGTATCACATGTTGAGCTGATTTTTAAAATGCTGACCATTATAAAGTAGAAGGTTCATACCTAGTCCCTTCAAGGCAGTCTCAAATGAGCAAGATACTGGCTTCTGGGAAAACTCAACCACCCTGTGCTCCTGCTCTTATTCCTACATGCAGCTACCTCCCTACCTGTCTTGACTATGCCCTGAATTTGGAGCCTGTTTCTAATACCTATTCTATCTTCACCCGCTCAGAGCCATTTTTCCCAACATATTGTACTGAGCTTGACTCCATTCTTTCTCTAGTCCTTGGGTCCAGGACATTCCAAGATCTTTTTT
>NW_023223867.1:0-727 GCF_002007445.2 Ailuropoda melanoleuca | reverse complement strand
TAAATGGAAGGTAGTAGAACAATGTGAGGCTCAAAGGTGTGAGCCATCATTCACAGTGATTGTCACAGTATCAGTATTTGAGAGATCGACAAGGACATAAGAGTGAAATTACAGGTTGCTTGAGGGAGCTGGGTGACTGGACTACTAGATATTATTATCTGATCAAAGGGAAGTGTCACACGTCTGAATGAGGACTGCTGGAAGAAGCGGGTCAACAGAGCCCTGCAAACAGCCCAGGGGGTTATGGAGCCCAAACCCATCAGGAGGTGAATGTTGACTACAGAATCATTGGATGTCGCAGAGTAAATATTATCCTTTTATTCACTTACGAATGTTTTTGAGACTTTCATCCAGAACCTTCTTTAAGAGTTGAGAATATTGAGGCATCAAGAGGTTAGATCAACCTTTTCTGAGGACATGCCCCCTGAGAAAGATTTTGCCCATGATGTCACACCGTGTCCTCCTATTGAAAATAAGTGGATAGAATGGGAGCCCACTCTTCCAGGGCTTGTGGCTGTTTTTGCCAGTTATACGAGTGGGACATGATTTGGCTCCTTTAAACAAGGGTAGAGCAGCTGAATCTGAAAGAGGCATTTGAGGAGGAGAGCGGGATAGCCTGGGCATCTGGACCAGGATCTCGTCACATCACAAATGATAATTATAATGATGGTGATGATGATGGTGATAATATAGCAAAGTGGTTCAAATCTTTGCCTTGATATTTTTT
>NW_023223866.1:0-726 GCF_002007445.2 Ailuropoda melanoleuca | reverse complement strand
ACCCTGAGCCGAAGGCAGACGCTTAACAACTGCGCCACCCAGGCGCCCCCAATAACTGGCACAAATTCTTAAATGAAGATGTGAGAAGCATAATAATAATTGTGAACACTTTTTTTTTACATTTTTGATATCTAAGGATGATTTTTCAAAGATGGGATACTTTTCCACTTCTCAGAAATATGAAACACTAAATAAGGATTATATCTACTGGTGCCAGGTTTTTAAATACACCAGTTCATTTAAACATCCACTACCCTTCACTGGACAGATGAGAATGACTCTCGGGACATTTGAAGGCCTTTCCCTTAGTCTCAGAACTGGTTGTCTGGTCTTTCCAGCTTAAAAGCACCTGCTATTTTAGGTATAAGAGCCTTACGTTCTAACATCATACTGTTGGAAAGACAATTCATTTACTTCTAGAAATTAATACTTCTGTATAGACATATTAAAAATTATGATGTGACAAAGTGCAAAAACATGTTGAGTACTGGAAACATCGAGTTACTGAAGTCTGGGCAAGTCAGTTAGCCTCACCGAATTCCAGTTTATTATAAAAATACAAATAATAAAGCCTACCTCATCTTTTTGTGAAGATTAAATGAGGTAAATAAAGCTGGTTTACTTTATTATGTTTCATTCCCTACAAGCATTTGGCTGAATGGGAGACTCTGGTGCCATAAAACCCAGCGCTCAGAGGTCCACCCCCACGTATAACAAATGAGAATT
>NW_023223865.1:0-985 GCF_002007445.2 Ailuropoda melanoleuca | reverse complement strand
TTTCACATTTGTCCCTTCCATCCCCAACCCCAAATTCAGGGCCATCACGCTGCAGCTGGCACTCCTCAGCCGGAGTATTGGAAGTCAGACTTCACCCTCTTCCTCTGCCCCGCAGCCTGCTGTGACCACAGACCTGCCCAGGGCTCAGGGTGTGACCGGCATCCTCTCTGTAATCGTGCTCCCAGGAACCCCACACTCCCTCAGCCCCCTGGGACCACCGCCTCCACAGCATGCAAGCTGCTAAACTTTGCTGACCCGATGGAATCCAGGTCCGGCAGGGTCCTCACAGTTTGGACCTAACTAGACCTGCCTCGGCGCAAACCAAACAGGTCTACTGTCTGTCCTCCGGCTGTGCCCCCCTCTGTGCCCACCTTCCAGTATACCCAGTATAGCCTGTCTATCCAGTATATCCTTCCCTTCCTCTGGCCTTCTGCACTTGATGCTGCCACCAAAAAGAATGTTACTTTTTTTTTTTTTTAAGATTTTATTTATTTGAGAGAGAGAGAGAGAGAGCATGAGCAGGGGGAGAGGCGGAGGGAGAGGGAAAAGCAGACTCCCCGCTGAGCAGGGAGCCCACTCAGGGCCCCAGGATTATGACCAGGACCCCGGGACCATGACCTGAGCTGAAGCCAGAGGCTTAACCAACTAAGCCACCCAGGCTCCCCAAGAGGAATGTTACTTTTGATGCCTTGTGCTCTCACAGCACTTCGAAGTCATCTCTATTACAAATGAACCTTTTCCTTGTCCTGTCTGCCAGCTGCATTCTAAGTACCTAAGGTGCTTACATTTCTCGCTCCTTCTGGAGCATCTGATACATGTCATGGAGGGCACATAGTGTGTGTATTAATGCTACCTACAAATTATGCTTGTTGGCCACCAACACTACTATGTATTGGGCTCCTACTATGTGCACACACTGTGCTAAGTGCTTTACATGCATTATCTCATTTAATTAGAGTAACCCCATGGGTATATATTATTATCT
>NW_023223864.1:0-726 GCF_002007445.2 Ailuropoda melanoleuca | reverse complement strand
GGACCCACAGGACCCAGGCTCCAAGCCTGCATTTGCCACTTGGAGCTGGGTAACCTGGGGCAAAGTTACACTCTCTGTTTTGGTTTCTGTCTAAAATGGAGGGGATGACAGAACCGACCTCAGGAGCGGTTGTGAGGAATTAAAGAATACACATAAAACACACGGCACAACACACACAGCACAGGCATCGTTACAATTCCCGTCTAAGACGCCTTTGTGGAGTTCAGCGGTGGGCAGCTTTCATGGAGGTCTCCAAAGAAGGCCTCCAGGTGGCCTGATGTTAGCTCTCCCCCCAGCGGACGAACGGCTCTCTCCAGCTGCCAACACACCCAGGATGTGGGAGCAGCTCCTGGGGATGACGACAGGAGCCCACCTTTTCTAAAAGCTTCCTGTGAGCCACTTATTGCCAAGCATCCTGTGTCCATCTTCTCGTTTGGACTTCTCAGCTCCACCCTAGAAGTTATTACCGCCGTCGTGTCCATTTGGGAGACAGAAACCCTGAGGTTCCATGACTGACTTGTCAGGGTAGCACTGGATTCAAATCTGGATTAGCCTGACTCAGATCCCAACCTTCGCCTACACATTTCTGCCTTCCCAAGACCAACCGCCTCCCTTAAAAGTAAATCTTTAAAAATCAATCATCCTCTGATTTCTAAGTCTACATATTTTTCCTAACATTCATAGGGCATTTGTTTCATGTAAAAAAACCAAAAAAACAAAAAAAAA
>NW_023223863.1:0-726 GCF_002007445.2 Ailuropoda melanoleuca | reverse complement strand
TTTTTTTTTTAAGATTTTATTTATTTATTTGACACTGAAAGAGAGAGAGAGAGAGATAGGGAGAACACAGCAGGGGGAGCGGCAGGCAGAGGGAGAAGCAGGCTCCCAGGTGAGCAGAGAACCTGATGTGGTACTCAATCCCAGGACTACGGGATTATGACCTGAGCCAAAGGCAGATGCTTAACTGACTGAGCCACCCAAGCAACCCAGGGAGCTAATTCTTTACATTAAAGCAATCATATTGAATCGGTTCCTGGCATGGTCTTTGAGCCATCCTCACACGTGGTTATTGTTTCTTGCTGCTTCCGAGATGCTCTTGCACAGGACTTTCTATAGAGAGAGGACAAGACCACTAGAGCACTGCCATCTCTCTTCCTATTCCAGATTGCCTTTAGATTGAGAGGAATCTTTTCCTAAGCCATGGCATCTTTTTGTTCTGATAATAAAAAAAATTCTGAAGTCGTAAGTTTTATATCTCATATAATATGATTATGCTTTCATTATTCGTTGTATAATATTTTACAACTTTTAGAAAGTTGTACCTAATGTGAAAATAGAACAGATAGATGAACATATAATCTTATATAAAAGACAATTCTAAATATTTCTTTTTTCTGGTAGCATTTATTGAGGGAATAGTAAAAGAAAAGAAAAATCATGGTAAATGAGAAAGTATAGAAGTTGAGCAGTAGAACAAAATATTAGGATCCCCTATCAATTTTTGCA
>NW_023223862.1:0-726 GCF_002007445.2 Ailuropoda melanoleuca | reverse complement strand
GGAAGGAAGGAAGGAAGGAAGGAAGGAAGGAAGGAAGGAAGGAAGAAAATTCTAGCCAAGCATTGAGATACAGCAGCCCCAGGATTCACTGTGAAACCAGTTGAAACTTGATAATGAAGAATTTCATAGCTCATATGTTAAATGTTAATTCCGATTCAAATTAATTGCATCTTTGCCTTGTACCTGCTTCTGAGCTTAGACTAGCTACCAGGGAGAAACTTCTCCTTGTTATTTTCTATCATACCATTTTTCATTTTAATCTGATTTTTAAGGAATCAAGTAGTTATTTTTTTCTTACTGTTGTTTTCACAATCAAAATTCAGATCCTTTATAATCTTGACCTTTTTTCCATGAGTCCATAGACTGTGACCCATAAAGACAATAGAAAAATTGACATTTTTTTCCCCTTCCTTTACAGCAGCATCTAAATATACCAGGGTCAATAACAGGACTGAAAGGGACCGAATAGAACTCCTCCAAGATGTAGAACCTTTGGATTTTAATGCAGAAACGTTCACTGACGACGCTCTGGAGTCTAAATCAGAGAGGTAAGCTCTATCTTAGCTCAGCATTCTGAGATTTTAATAACATGCGACTTAATGAGATAAGCATAAGGAATATGTTCATCTTTACTGCTAACAACAACCATATTCATCAGCCTTTGGTAACTTTTTATACCAGCTAATGCTTTTATATTTTAAAAATTATAGCATCCAAAAAAAAAAA
>NW_023223861.1:0-726 GCF_002007445.2 Ailuropoda melanoleuca | reverse complement strand
AAAAAAACTTGGTTTTTGTTTTATCTATTAAAGGTATCACACTGACATACCACATAATAGCCAGACCTACCCTTAGATATCTGAAGAATAGAAGGGCCAAGAAAAATCATAAAAATAACTGTTCTGATATATTAAGTGTAATCCTTGCAGGTACTGATATTTAGAGATGAATAAAAGAAGAGCCTCATTTTCTAAAATGTCAATTGTGCAGTTTGTGCTGGCCTGAAGCATTTCAAAATTGCAAAATATCTTCTATCAGACAAGATTGAGGAACTTCACCTTCCTAGCAGAATGGAGGGAATGGATTTCTTAAAACTAATCATTTTTATAACATTTCTCTGTAGTGTTGAGTGAATTTAATATATACACATTTTCCCTTTAAAGTCATTTATAAACTAATTTATCAAGATCAATATTTTAAACTGTATTTATAGCTTTTAAAACTTTATTTATCTCTGATAGGAGAATGTAGAGTCTTAAAGAATTGAAAGGGTAAATTTTTCATATTATTTAAATCTGGATGTGTATGTCAGATTATTTTCATGGAAATTTTCCAGCTTCTAAACTAGGTATAGATGTCTAGCTCTTCAGAAAAAAACATTGGAAGAATTTCCCTGAAATCGCTTCAGTGTAAATGCGTGCAGAATGTACACAGGCTCCCGTTCATACTAATCTTACTTTCTCAAGTTCTCTGTCTTCTAACTTTTCACTGAAATAGCAATTTGG
>NW_023223860.1:0-1722 GCF_002007445.2 Ailuropoda melanoleuca | reverse complement strand
GAGACCAGTATGCCCATCAGTGTGCCCTCCCCAGGCAAGGTAGAGCTTCCCTAAGAGCACCTATGGGCAGCCGGGGGTNCATCAGTGTGCCCTCCCCAGGCAAGGTAGAGCTTCCCTAAGAGCACCTATGGGCAGCCGGGGGTATAGACGAGAGTTTGGGCTCGGTTGGGGGTTGACGGGGGTGGGGCAGAGCACATGTGCTCCAGGCACTCTAGTCTGAAACCTGAATGGAGATTCCTACCTCCTTGTTCAGCATTATAGAAAGTCTCACTTCAGTTGGAGCTTGCTTCATCCATTGTTTTCTCTCCTGCTTTACATACCCCCTGGCCCCCTACTTCCAATAACCCCCCTTTTGGTTTCCTGATCGCTTGCCTTTTCTCTTCCTCTGAAATACAGCAGAATGGAGATACTGAGCAAAATGGCCAGCACCCTGATGAGAGGCTGCTAGCTCTCCAGGCAGATGGAGGAGAAGGCTTCACACCCCCGTAGGAACTTGCCAGAAGCAAGTGCTAAGAGGAATCACCTACACAACTTAACAGAGGGAATATATATTTAAATATTTATATTTATATATATATATAAATTTTTTTTTCCTCCCCCAATTCTACCCGGAGCATGTTTCTGAAGCTGCAGAGTGTTAGTAGCCTGGAGCTCCTCCTTGGGCTGCTGGCTGTGTTGGCAGTGGCTGCACGATTCGCTTCTCATCAATAGCAGCATCCATTCAGAGATGTTATGTGTTGTCAGGGTAGTCTTCCTGCACGTTTGTTGGAAAGCGCGTTGGTAGATCAAAGGCAGCCTGTTATCTTCGGCTAAACCCATTTTCCTGAGACGCTGGAGTCCTGAGGAGACTTTGAAAGCCCATGACAGTGTTAAACCTGGTAGTTTCTGCTTCAGAAAGGATCGTAATTATTTTGCTGGGGGGTAGTCAGCAGGAATTGGAGCAATTTGGGATTGGAGTGAGTTGAGAAAGCAAAGGTATGGGTATGACAACGTGGAAGGGAGTGAATTTTCCTCGGAGCCTAAGGACTGTTCATAGCCAGGTTCCCGGGTGATCCAGAGATGCTAGGCAGAAGCAAGCCCATTAGAACCCGAGCAACTTCTTTCTCTCTGTGGCAAGGAGCCACTGTTCTCCCTCCCCGATTCTTCGCTTCTCTGTGAAGCAGGCAGTGAGAATTCAGGTGAATGAAGTGGCCTGGATGTTTCAGATGCTGCTGAAATGGTCCCGGAGCTTCCTTATGTAGCACGGTTTCACTCCCGGCCCCGGGCGGAGGCTGGAGGCACGCTGCGGAGACGGTCAGGGTAGAGACTGCGTTGTTTATACTGAGAGGTGGATGGGGGGGTATTAATTGCCTTTCTGTAACTGATGGAATTCAGATGGGAAAACCACATCCCCTTCTATTTCCAGTTGCTCTCTTTTCCTACTCACCTACACCTCTTAATTGATTGTACTAATCACTCCTCTTCTCTCCTAAGATAGTTTCTTAGGTTAATAAGCTGTGAACGGAAACATTTGCATTTGGATTCAAGAATTCGCTTTCTCCTCGGGAGGGTGCTAACTGTGTGAAGCGTGCCTTCCATGCCTGCGTCTGGTAAGAACAGTAGACTTAGTGCAGTGAACGCCTGCAAGGTGACTGCGTAGTTTCGCTCTGAATCAGTATCCGGTCTTCTGCGTCTCATCTGCACAAGGGCACTTCAGAAATAGTTTTTCTTTATTACAAAAAT
>NW_023223859.1:0-726 GCF_002007445.2 Ailuropoda melanoleuca | reverse complement strand
TTACTTCCCAGTTAATGAAAGAGATGACTTTCTAACTTCTAGAATCCTCTTAACTAATAAATGAAATTGATATATTTTACAATATCAAAACATCTCAAGGACTTCAAAAAGATGCCATGACATCAATAGATAAAAGTAGATGGGGGGAAAGATTTACACTTCAGAGGACATACACAGAGTTAATATCAAAATAGACACAGAGCTCTAAGAAAACAAAATACAGAAGATAAAGAAACCAATGGCAAGTGGGTAAATCATATAAAGAAGCATTTATAGGAATAGCCAACATACATATGCTGTGATGCTTAAACTCACCTGTGAACAAAATCATAGGAACTGAAGTAAGAGCTTGATTATGAAAGTGTGAACTTGGCTTCTTCAAAATCACTCATTCAAGTTTGTGGATGCTACACCATCCTCTATAAACTTTCACAGATCAGCAAACAATGCTCAGAGAACTTTATCAATTGAAACCATCTGTAGAGTTAGAAGTATCTGCCCAATAAATTATCCCTAAACCTGAAATCAGTTTCTAAAACACTGATGTTAGAGAAAGTATATTTATTCTATATCTTTATGTATGAAAATAGCCAAAAAGAGTATTACAGAACTGAGCTAATTCCCATATATTCTAGTAACCATAAAGAACCCCTCATATGGCTGATTATCAGATTCACACAGGAGAACTTTTAAAAGACTGTGAATTCCAACATCACCAACATGTAA
>NW_023223858.1:0-726 GCF_002007445.2 Ailuropoda melanoleuca | reverse complement strand
GGGCCTCAAATGATGGGAAATTTCTGAAACTCATTTATCTGTCCCTAGAAAATGGAGATAAAAAATTTTTTTCTTTCTTACTAGCTAGAAACTGGTCCTTAACTTAAATAGACATAATTATTCATTTATTTGAAGTTAATATGAGGATAATCACATAGGCTGGTTTTAAAGCTATTTAACAAATTAATAGGCATTTTTCATTATGTAACTGTATAAATAATTGCGTTAAAAATAAACTATATATTTACCATGTCTATCCTCATTATATAAATATGTATGTGTACAATACTTATGTTTTCTAAATTTAGAAAAAAAACCAATGATACAGTGTGCTAACATAACACTCTCACAAAGACAAATGAATACCTATCTATTTTAAGACACTGAGGAAAATCCAAGGTTATATTCATTGCTTTATCTTTGTTTTAGCACTTTCCAAAGATTTTTTTGATCTTCTTCACATAATCCACATCTAATTCCCACCATATCCTCACTCCACTGAGTATAACATATGGATTAGGCCACAGAGACTGGAATTCTCTCAATTCTGAAGGAGTACCTGTATCTACCCAAATCCAAAATAATTGTGTGAGTTATTTGTCACTCAGACCCATGAAATAGCTGATTTCAGTTAAGTGGAATTTTTTTTACATATTATTAATATAACCCCAGCATCTAAATGGATTGTGTTCTTGGCGTATTTGGCCCTTTTGTGGTGTCTGGGAA
>NW_023223857.1:0-726 GCF_002007445.2 Ailuropoda melanoleuca | reverse complement strand
TTTTTTGGCCAAAAAAAAAAAAAAAAAAAAAAACAGAAAGTCAACAAATGTAGATTTCTTACATTATACCTAAAATGTTAAACTAAGAACACAGAGTACCTATGAGCTTTTTTCACCATGAAATGAGGTAATGGATTTCCTTCTTTTCACTGCTGTTCCTAACAGCAAAAGCAAATAGTTTCAACAAAATGAAAATCTTGACTGAAATTCAAATAATTTAAGCGTATAAGGGGACACATTAAGTAGGATTAGAAATGGAAAAATATAATTATAAAATTTAATCTTATTTTCTCCAGTTCCATGTAGAAGGAAAAAAAATAATGCCAAGTGAAATGAAATACGGTAGTGTGATTTACAAGGTGTATACAGTGTTTAGGAACGTTCTGTTCTTTAGTAAGTGTTACACAGGTGGGCAAATAAAATTCTTGAAATGTTGTAAAATATCTGCAAGCTCATATTTAGAAGCAATTCATCAGTAAAACTCAAATGATAATTTTTAAAGCATGAAGTTAGATAATCATAAAGTAACGATTCTAACATAAGGCACAGTTATACTACGAAAATGTCAGCATTTCAGAATTTAAGACCTAAGACTGAACTGCAATTCTGCCACTCATTAGCTGAGTCACTTCGGGACGTTTCTAACCTTTCTGAGACACAGTTTCCTCATCTCTAAAATGGGAACAGAAGTTCTTGGCATAGAGAATGGAAATGCCTCTATCAGGA
>NW_023223856.1:0-726 GCF_002007445.2 Ailuropoda melanoleuca | reverse complement strand
TCCCATAATGCCGGGATCACGCCCTGAGCTGAAGGCAGATGCTTAACCGCTGTGCCACCCAGGTGCCCCTCATTTCTATTATGTTACTAGTATATTTATCTTTAGAAATTGGTAGAACACATCAGCCCTTTCTCCTATTTGTAATACTAATTGGATCTGAAGGGAATCAGGATGTGTCACCCCCAAATTTGCCACTTTGACATAAAATTATTTTGAGCTGAAGGCAATTGAGAACCAACAGATGAAGAAAGTAGATTTCTCAGTTTACTTTATCTGACCAGAAGCAGCAACTTCTGGGAAATAAGGCTGCCATAAATTCCTTCTTTGGGGAGTGTCTACTCATAAAAGCCTTCTCTGGGGGATTTTTATGGCCCTGCAGAAGACAGAAGGACCCCTCAAACTTGTATAGACTAACATTATCACAAACTTTCTTATCTCCTGTTTGGTCTCCTGAAACCCTACTTGTCTTTCCTAAAGAAACTTTTTTGTTCATCCCCCAGCAGCCTTTTCTCCCCCTCCCTTTCCCCTACTAGTATTTAAATTCCAAATTCTAACCACCCCTTTGATTTACTCGTCACTGAGTGCTCTCATGGGTATGAGTGCTACTACACATGTAAATCAACTCTATTTTCTTCTCTTACTACTGTCTTTTGTCAGAACAATTCACAGACCCCCTAGACACTAACCATGAGAGGGTAGAGGAAAAGTTTTTTCCTCCCCTACTGA
>NW_023223855.1:0-726 GCF_002007445.2 Ailuropoda melanoleuca | reverse complement strand
GGGAGAGGAAGAAGCAGGCTTCCAGCGGAGGAGCCTGATGTGGGGCTCGATCCCAGATAGCCGGGATCACTCTCTGAGCCGAAGGCAGACGCTTAATGACTGAGCCACCCAGGTGCCCCAAACATTGGACCTTAACCTCAAATTTGCTTCAGTTTCCTAACCTAATACTCAAGAGATGTTACAGATCTCATTATCAGAAAGGGCTTTGAGGATACACTCAAAGTCTCTCAAATTGATTCCAAATAGCTAAGGGATTGTTACATAATGTATTTGATACAATGTATATACTATGGACTTGTAAGAGGGTGAATTGATACCTGAATTGATAGGTTCAGGTGAATGGTTCATTCAACACAGAGACTTTAGTGTAGGCTAAAGAGAAATAGACATGAGAAATTCTCTTCATATTGCAAATCTGAATTGGCAAAACATTTGACACAGATATGTGTTAGGAATGTTGGCACGCTGGTGAGTCTAATGGCCTGACAAAAAGCCTACTCAATTCTGTTCTGTTGAACAAGTTTTGTTAAGGATATTGATAATCTGCTTATAAAATTTGAAAATCATATATAATCAGAATATTAGTTACTATGCTAGATAAAATAATCAGGACTAACAAGAAAAAATATTTTAGCATATTATGCTAATGGGTTATTTTTGTCTGAGGGACTTACTGATGGCCACGTAAGTGTCCTCTACTCAAATGCAGAGGCCATGAGAAGGATA
>NW_023223854.1:0-726 GCF_002007445.2 Ailuropoda melanoleuca | reverse complement strand
TTTTTTTTTTTTAAGTAAATGCATTCCTGTTAAATATTTTACCTATTATTTCCCTTAAGCATTTAAACAATTAGTTTGTGCTAATCCATTCATGTGGTTCCAAAGTCATTAAGTATACAACGCTATAAAGTTGTCTTCCTCCCACCTCTGTACTTTAGCCACCCAGTTTCCACCCACCTCATTTCCCTAAAATAGGTACCCATGGTTACTAGTTCCTTGTGTATCTGTCCAGAAATGTTTTACATGCAGAAATAAATGACAGCATGCTACATACTCTCTGTATATTGCTTTCTTTTTTAAAATAATATATTATCTTCTCATATCACTGCACAAAGAACATCCTTTATCCCTTCTTAGCATAACGTGACATTTCATTTTATGATCGGACCTTCACATATTTACTATTCTATTAATGTACATTTAGTTTGCCTCTGTTTTTTGGCAATTGCAAATAATGCAGCAATATACAACACACATTTACCTAATTTTGCACATATGAGTTATATTAGTTATCTCTTACAGCATAACAAACTAGCTACTTAAATTGACAAATATTTATTACCTGATATTTTCTGTGGCTTGAGATTCCAGGTACAATCCAGGTACAATATTTAGCTAGATTCTTCTGCCTCATTAACTCTCATGAGGCTGCCATCAGGGATTGGTCTGTGTCTGTATCTGAAGGTTTAATTGGGGGAGGATATACTTTCAAGCTCACTCACATGG
>NW_023223853.1:0-874 GCF_002007445.2 Ailuropoda melanoleuca | reverse complement strand
ACAGAGGTCTAGAAGAGATATTTGAACAAATTGTAGCTGAAAACTTCCCTAATCTAGCAAGGGAAACAAATGTTCGTGTCCAAGAGGCATAGAGGACCCCATCCAAGCTCAACCACGACAAACCTACGCCACGTCACATCATAGNTCACGTCATAGTGCAATTCGCAAATATTAGATCCAAGGATACAGTATTGAAAGTGGCCAGGGCAAAGAAATTTCTCATATACCAAGGCAAAGGTATCAGAATTACGTCAGACCTGTCTACACAGACCTGGAACGAGAGAACGGTTTCGGGGGGGCATTTTTAAAGCTCTTTCAGAGAAAAACATGCAGCCAAGGATCCTTTATCCAGCAAGGCTGTCATTCAGAATTGATGGAGAAATAAAGACGTTCCAGAATCGCCAGTCATTGACCAATTTTGTAACCATGAAACCAGCCCTACAGGAGATATTACGGGGGATTCTATAAAGTTAAAAAGGCCCCAAGAGTGATACAGAGCAGAAAGTCACAACCGATACAAACAAAGACTTTACTGGCTACATGGCATCATTAAAATCATATATCTCAGTATGCAGTCTCAACGTGAATGGCTTGNTTCCACAGGGTTGCAGATTGGATAAAAAGACATGACCCATCCATTTGCTGTCTACAAGAGACTCATTTTGAACCCAAAGATGCATTCAGACTTAGAGTAAGGGGATGGAGTACCATCTTCCACGCAAATGGGCCTCAAAAGAAAGCTGGAGTAGCAATTCACATATCAGATAGATTGGATTTTAAACTACAGGTTATAGAGAGAGATCCAGAAGGGCACTATATTATTCTTAAAGGAGGTATTCAACAAGTGGATATGACAATTATAAATATATATGCC
>NW_023223852.1:0-726 GCF_002007445.2 Ailuropoda melanoleuca | reverse complement strand
GTTTGTTTTCTTGTGTTTTGAGAATTCATCATACATTTTAGATCTAAGTTCTTGGTCAGATATGTGCTTTGGAACTATTTTCTCCCAGTCTATGGTTTGTTTTTCATATTCATTTAGTAAGTCCAATTTACCAGGGTTTCCTTCTATAGGTATAATTTTGATATACCTAAAAAATCTTTGCTTAACGTACATCACAAAGATTTTTCCATGTTTTCTTTTAGATATTTTATGATTTTAGGTTTTAAATTTGAATTTATAATCAATTTTGAGTTAATTTTTGCATATTAATGTGAAGTATGAGTTGAGGTTTATTTGCTTTTTTGCATATTGATATCCAGTTGTTCCAACACCATTTGATAAAGAAAGGGTCTATCCATTCTCTATTGAAATACCTTTTAATCTTGGGTGAAGCTGATTAACTATATATGTTGGTATACTTCCGTTCCATTGATCTACACATCTACCTCCTCACCAATGCTGCACTGTCTTGATTACTACAGTTTTTTTAAAATTTTTTATTTAAATTCAATTAGCCAACATATAGTACATCATTATTTTCAGATGTAGTGTTCAATAATTTATCAGTTGCGTATAACACTCAGTGCTCATCACATAGTTTAGAAGAGGATTTCTCACTTACCATTATTGATATTTTGGGCTCGATAATTTTTTGTTTGGGGGTAAACTGTGCATTGTAAATATTTATCAGCATCTCTAGCCTCTATC
>NW_023223851.1:0-726 GCF_002007445.2 Ailuropoda melanoleuca | reverse complement strand
TGGTCTTTTGACCCAATCCCTAGCCAGAGACCCAAGGCCATCTACACATGTGTGGGTAAAATAACCAGGTATCGGAGAATAAACTTTTCTGGGACACCTTGATATGGGACCCCAATGCACTGTGATCCCCAAACCTGGTGGTGAGATCCTGATGGGGCTACGGTTAGATTGGAAAGATATGAGGATGCAGTGGTTGACAGGTTGATGGGGTTAAGGTGACAGTCTGGAGGAAAATTGGAATACGTGAATGGACTTTATGTGACGTGGTTGCATTTCCTTTACCTAAATGTGTTAATTGATGGGTATTATGTCTGACTAGGAGTCATTTTTCTACCCAATGCTGAAAAACAGAAGACAAATAAATGGACATGTTAATGGAACCTATGGAATTGCTTGAGCGCATACAGGTTGTTAATTCGAAACAGTATTGCATACCTGGGGACAAAAGAGATTATCACTTTTATTAATGATGTGTGAGAAGCTGGAGTGATGACACAAGTTCTCTGCACCATCGCACTGTGTGGCCCGTGGAAGAGGAGGATGGCTCTTGGAGATGAGTCTGGACTGGAGTTATGGGGGGAAGTACATGAGTGCCACCCAGTGGTGGCCATGGGCATTTTGGACCAGAACATTTCCAGATACAGAGATAAGATATGTGCTGTTTGATTTAGGGTTACTAGCTTGCCACTGGGCATCACTGAAACTGCCCCAATGACTGAAGTTGTA
>NW_023223849.1:0-2099 GCF_002007445.2 Ailuropoda melanoleuca | reverse complement strand
AAAATTCTGAAAATTGAACAGTGGGTCCTCAAGAGTGATGGCAAGCTGGCTGCAGCACGCACGACCAGAGGCACCCCACACCTGGGGCACACCTATCCTCCCAGGGGGTCCAGGGGGCAGCGCGAGGGCCCCAAGGGCAAAAGCCAGTTCCGAGGTGTCCCCTGCAGCCCTGTGGCATCGGGAGGTCGTTAGGGCTCTTGGAAGCCATGAGCAACCAAAACATCCTCATGCTTCCGTGTTCCTGGCAGGGAAGGAGCTCCAGCCAGTCTGGAGACGAGACCAGGAGGGAGTTTGGGGGCGTAGGGGAGAAAGTAGCTCTGTTGCCCCCCCAGACAGGGGCACCCCATTTTCCTTCCGGTTTTCTCTTGTGATGTGGCTGGAAGTTCCGTCCCTAACCGTCTGGACTGGGGACACCCTCTGCTATTTCGCAGCTGTGTGTCTTTGGGCTGAGTCTCTTCCTGAGTCTCTGAGCCTCACTTTCCTGACAGCAAAGTGGGGATGCTGTGCCCAGGGATGGGGAGGGGACAGTTCAGGGCCATGCCCTCCATGGACCCCCAGGGCTGGAGTAGTTTCTCCTGCACCACAGCTCTCCATGCGAACTAACTCATTGTGGAGCTGGAAACGTTCTCACGTCTACAGACTCCGTCTTAAAAAAAATTCAGGAGAGGGGGCAGCCCCCAGAAGCTGTGTATTCTCAGTTGGAAGGGCCTGGAGGGGAACAAAGTTAAAGTTATTGAGCAGGCCTTCTGGAACGTTCTGTGATCAGCTCAGACGGAGCCTCTCCACTCCCGTTTCCTTCTGTCTGTCTGGGTTTGGTCGCTATGAGTGATGTACAGGCATTTACTGTAGGGATTAGACCCTAGGCAGCTGTGGGGCCCGGTGAAGAAGTCCAGGGAGGGCTGTGTCTCTGGGTCGGCAGGGCTGGCTGTTGTGAAGAAAAGTGGATGTGCAGGGGGCTGTGGGCAAGAAGAGACGGGAAACCGGGGGCTCAGGGTGGCACTGGGTCTGTCACCCACCACCTCCCATCTCAGCCAGAGGCTGCACACATACCTGGCCCAGGTCCCAGAAGCCGATGGAGAAATGCAGGAGCCGCTGGATGGTCTCTGCCCGAGCCGACAGTGGGCACTGGTGGCCCGGGACTCCAAGCGAGCACACTGGCACCAGCTCTGAGCTGACCTTCAGTGCATTTTCGCTGATGTTTGTGTCTGCCATCCCAATGTCATTCAGACTTCTCTTGTGAACGACCCTCATTTGGAATCATAAAGAGAAGTGAATTCTGGAAAAACTAAGTTCCAGCGTAGCCAAGTCGTCATGGTGGAAGGCCACCAGCCTAGGCTTCCGGGGTACCAAGTACTGTTGGATCCTCTTGTCACATTCTTCCAGGTTCCTATGCCTCCCGATGGAATGTTCCCGCCGGGCATGGCACCCAGAAAACTCCTACAGCACCTTAAAAACCCTGCAGAGACATCCCCTCCTCTGAGAAGAGCTCCCTAACACTCACCCCCAAGGGCTAGTTCTGTACTTTGCACGTCACTGTGGCCTCTGTTGTACGTGTGAGATGCCTCAAGGGCAGAATCTTTCATCTTAACGGGGACAAGCTGTGCCTATTTGACAGCTGAAAAAACAGTTGCTCAGGCTGGTTAATTAACTTGCCCAGGATTGCACAGCGAGAATGCTATACTTTGAATCCCTGTCTGTGACTCTTCTAATTATAAGCCACACTGACTAGAAAGCTGAGAAAAATTTGGCCCTTGCCCATCAGAGACTATTTTGTGGAGGGGAAAGAGATCCATGACATAGTTAGGCAGCCGGTAAGATTGCCAACAGGAGCAGAACATGCAGGGGGCTCTGGGGAAGGGGGTCCAGGTGGCAAGGAGGCTGTGCGTCCCGCCTCGCACAGGGGTGCCCTCAGCTCCCCAGCCTAGCAGGCGGGATGGGGAGCCGGCAGTTAACTCAGCTCTCACAAAGACTCGGCAGTTGGCCCCAGGCCCAGGTCACAGCACTGTGCTCCCAGGACTATCTCCAGGCGATGCAGGCCTGGCCAGTAGGAAGATGAGGACTTCCCTCCCTCCGTTCAGCAGCGGCCAGGGAGTGAGGCT
>NW_023223848.1:0-726 GCF_002007445.2 Ailuropoda melanoleuca | reverse complement strand
AAAAAAATTTTTTGTAAAGGATAATAGAATTGAGGAAATGCAGTTTATACACGTATATTAAATATCTGGATGTGTATTTTTCCAATAATTTCTTTCTGATAGCGAGGTCTTGCCCCTCTGTGCCATGCAATACAATCTCTTTAACCATGCAAAGCAAGGAAGGAGTGTTTTAGATATACAACTCCTGTAAATAACTTACTTATCACGAATATACCCATTTTATCACTGTCTATGTGCCCTGACATACTGCTGACTAATATTATTAGTAGTGTGCTTGGCTTGGGGAAAGCAAAGATAACCGACCTTGGGCTGTTCACCCGGAAGTATTTGTTACCTAACTTTTTGGAGAAATCCAGGTCCCATGTGTGGTAACGAGCAATGCCCTTAGTGCTTGTCAAAGGAGACCAGTCAACTGACACCTGGAAAGTTTGTGCTTTATGCAGTCAATTCACTTTTATTGATTCCTACAGATAGACGCACACGCACACGTGCTTGTGTCTGAGGCACACTACCATCTTACGCTTTTCTGTGTGTTTCTTAAGATAAGAAAAAAAACTTACTCATTTTTAGAATCTAAAAACTGATTCTGGAACTTATGAATAAGTACTTTAGAAATATTTGAAGGAACAGTGAGCAGGTACAGAAAATAAATGGTTAGGCGGCCGATTCTTCGACTCCTCAGTTCCTGTATTTTTGATGGCTCATCTTCAGCAGATTCTTCTGCAG
>NW_023223847.1:0-726 GCF_002007445.2 Ailuropoda melanoleuca | reverse complement strand
AAGAAGGACACATTTGGGACTCTCTATAGAGCAATCCTCAGGGCAAAATACCAGCTCCAGTATCGCTCAGCTATCCTGACACCTGAGGGGCACCTCCCAGTCAGCTGGGCAATAAGCACTTTAAATGCCTTAACTCACCTACTCGTCACAGCACTCCTTTCCAGTAAGGCTAAGAATTCCATATTGACCAGCCAGCACTAGAGAAAGTGCCCCCGGGGTTCTGGTCATGCATTTGACCTTGTGCCCAGAAGAACACAGTTTGAATTATCTGCCTCTTAGTAGCTGGGAGCACTTTGGCTACCTCCTTTCTATATTCTGAACTTCCATAACAGTAAAAGGAGGGGGTGGGAGTATCATTTGATTTCCTTTGTTACACCTGAACCCCTTTACTGATGAGCCTGTGACTCCTCGGAAGGGTTAGAATGTAGCAAGAGGCGTTTCCCCATAGCTGACTGGTACTGCGCCCCTGTTCTTTCCACAGTATGTCAGCCACCTCCAGAAATTCTGCATGGTAAGCACACCGCAGGCAACGAAGCCAACTTTTCCCCTGGGCAGGAAGTGTTCTACCGCTGTGAGCCCGGCTATGATCTCCGAGGGGCTGCTTCTCTGCGCTGTTCGCCCCAGGGAGACTGGAGCCCAGCAGCCCCGAGATGTGCAGGTGCCTACACCTTCATCTGTTTGCAGATCAATCCTTTTGGTCCTCACATGACAGTCTTACTTCTGTTT
>NW_023223846.1:0-726 GCF_002007445.2 Ailuropoda melanoleuca | reverse complement strand
GATCCCATAACGCCGGGATCACGCCCTGAGCCAAAGGCAGACGCTTAACCGCTGTGCCACGCAGGCGCCCCTGAAATCTTTGTTTTTAAATACACTGTTTATACGATTCTGATGCAGGTGGTCTGAGAACCCCAACTCAAGACACAGCTTCAGAGAATATAGAGAGTGGAGTCACGTGCAGTTCTTAACCACAAGGAGAAAGTCAACAGCATGTTGTAACAAAGCTGTGGGAGCTAGCTTGTAGAACTAAAGCATAGGGTGCCCAGCCCAGGAGCAGTAGGAATTAATCCAGTCTGTGGTCCACTCACCAAGCTTGAACTAACTCTGTCCTCTTACCTAGAAAGAGGCCATATGGACTAGCCACACCCTTGCTAGAGGGCTAACCCATACCAGGGTAAGATCCATAGAGCATGACCTACTATTCCCCAAGCTAGTCACATTCTGGACATTTTGGTGCTTGGTTTCTTCTACCTCATCCCGTCTTGTCTATCTGGAGAATCCTATCAATTCTTTAATAGTCAATTAAATATGTCACCTTCTGGATGAAGTCTTTCCTGATCCTTCCAAAGCCTGGTTGGTGCATCCCATGGGCTCTCATGGCCTCTTGTGACTTCCTCTTCTTCTTTTTTTTTTTTTTAAGATTTTATTTATTTATTTTGGCAGAGAGAGACAGCCAGTGAGAGAGGGAACACAAGCAGGGGGAGTGGGAGAGGAAGAAGCAGGCTC
>NW_023223845.1:0-726 GCF_002007445.2 Ailuropoda melanoleuca | reverse complement strand
GTGCTCAACCGAGCCACCCAGGTGCCCCAGAATTTCAATTTTAATGTCACCAAAGCCAATGTTTCCAAAGATGATTTACCTGGACATATACTATTTTTATTGTAATATGTACTTACCTTTATGGGTTTTGTTTTTTGTTTTTTGGACAAATGATATGAAGTGTTCCAAAGTCCCCTCCCCAATTATCAGTAAGCAATTTCAGTATGCACCTCTAAAAGAACTCTTAAAAAAAAGAAAAAGACCAAATACCATTATCACACTCAACAAAACTGATAAAAATTATTTTTTCCCCTCTTCAACAATTCTTGTTCAAATTTCTCTGACTCATAAACTTTTATTTTTAACATTTTATTTAAAGATTTTATTTATTAAAAGATTTCATTATTATTTATTTGACAGAGAAAAGAGCATGAGCAGGGGGGAGGGGCAGAGGGAAAGGGAGAAGCAGACTTCCGGCTGAGCAGGGAGCCTGATGTGCTACGTGATGCCAGGACTCCAGGATCATGACTTGAGCCTAAGGCAGATGCTTAACGACTGAGCCACCCAGATTCCCCTAAAGATTTTATTTTTAAATAATCTCTACACCCAGCTTGTGGCTTGAAGCCACAACCCTGAGATCTAGAGTCATACTCTTCACTGACCAGCCAGCCAGGCACCCTTGTCCCATAAACTTTCAGTTGTTTGGCTTTTTTTTTTTTTTTTAAAGATTTCATTTCTTTATTTGAG
>NW_023223844.1:0-726 GCF_002007445.2 Ailuropoda melanoleuca | reverse complement strand
GCCGTGGCCCTGCGAGGCTGGACACTCCCGACCATAAATCCTGCGATGCATCAAATGGAGAAGCCCAGGCCCTGAGGAAGGGGCGGGCGGGGGGGGGACTTGTGTCCTGGGGGCGGCTCCTAAGTGCCACATGGGCAGCCAGGAGGAGGGAGCCCCGTGAGCCGGCTCTCCTGAGACTCGGAGCGGAGCCTGGGACCCCACTGAGGAGCACCACGTGCATTGCTCCTATGTACTTTTTCTTTTCCACCCTAAGGGTGGACATCGGGCTGCATCTTAGAGATTAGGACCCTGAGCCTCAACAAGGGGGCAGCAGGGAGGAGGAAGGACAGGCCGGCCACTGCTTGCGTCCTCCTGGGAGCAGACTCGTGGTTAAGTGCTGTGGGCCTCACGGCATCCCTTCAAGTCCAGGACGTAGGTAGGTCCTACTGTCCCAATGGGATTACCGACAAACTGGGGTCAGGGTGATCTGGTTACGGCAGGGGCGGGATGGAGCCCATCTCTCCTGGTCTCCCGTCTAGACAGGGACCCTTCTTCAGGACCACAGGGGAATGACTCTGGCTCAACATCAGAGATCACTCAGCTGGGGTGGAGCAATGGTCTTCACTTTAAAGATCAGGGCCCTGAGGCCCCATCGCCACCTGTCCCCAGCCAGGGACAGAACTAGCTGGCAGGAGGTCTCCCTGGGATTCCTGTCCCTCCCCTGGAGCCTGTCAGACTGGCTCCTCC
>NW_023223842.1:0-1102 GCF_002007445.2 Ailuropoda melanoleuca | reverse complement strand
CTTCTTCAACTTCTTATTTCCAAGAATTGCTAGAACTCCTCAGAAACCATTTCGTTCAGATATGTATCTCCCAAATTCACAAATAATGGGGATTAGACAATAGGCTACTGAGCAACCAATGGTCAAAGAAGAAATCAACAGAAAAATTTTNCAGAAAAATTTAAAAAATATCTTGAGACAAACAAAAATGGAAATGCAACATACCAAAACTTATGGGATGCAGCAAAAGGAGTTTTAAGAGGGAAGTTCATAACAATAAATGTCTACATCAAAAAATTAAGAAGATCTCAAATAATCTAAATTTACAACTTAAGGAACTAGAAAAAGAAGAACAAACTAAGCCCCAAATTAGTAGAAGGAAGGAAATAACAACACCACAGAAGAAATAAATATCAAATAAAGACTAACAAACAATAGATCAATAAAACTAAGATCTGGTTTTTTGAAAAATACAATATTGACAAACTTTTAGCTACACTTACCAAGAAAAAAAAGAGAGGACACAAATACAACCAGAAATAAAAGAGATGTTACAACTGATACCAAGAAATACAAAGGATCATAACAAACTATTATGAACAATTATACACCTACAAACTGGATACCCTAGAAGAAATGGATAAATTCCTAGAAAAATACAACCTAATCAAAGAAATATAAATCTGAACAGACCAATCGACTAGTAAGAAGATTAAATCAGTAACTGAAATCCTCCCAAACAACAAAAGCCTAGGACCAGATGGCTTCACTAGTAAATTCTACCAAACATTTCAAGAAGAATTAACACAAAATCTTTTCAAACTCTTCCATACAAAAGAAGATGAAAAAACACTTCCAAACTCATTTTAAAGGCCAGAATTACCCTAATATCAAAACCAGATAAGGATGCCACAAAAAAAANAAAAAATTATAGGCCAATATCCCTGATGAACATAGAGGCAAAAATTCTGAAGAAAGTATTAACAGATTCACTATTAAAAGGATCATACACCACGACCAACTGGGATCTCAAGGATATAAGGATGGTTCAACATTTGTAAATCAACCACTGTGATACACTACATTAACAAAATAAAGGATTAACATCACATGAACATCTCAA
>NW_023223841.1:0-726 GCF_002007445.2 Ailuropoda melanoleuca | reverse complement strand
ATCGCTCATTCTGTCTTTGACCCTGTGTGTCTCCGTTTACTGTCTCCCACGCTTCTGTCCAGAGCCGTTCCAGACAACTACAAGGTGATTTTTGTGCAAGGAGGTGGGTCTGGCCAGTTCAGTGCTGTCCCCTTAAACCTGATTGGCCTGAAAGCAGGAAGGTGTGCCGACTATGTGGTGACAGGATCTTGGTCCGCCAAGGCTGCAGAAGAAGCCAAGAAGCTTGGGACTGTCAATATCGTCCACTCCAAACTTGGGAGTTACACAAGTAAGTGCTGGAATCTGAACTCCACAATGACAATGAAGTGTGGACAAATCCTGCTGGGTGGGTGGTTTCTCTTCAGCTACCCCTGTCCAGAGCAACCTGCTGTTGTTTTTAATTCCTTCTTCTTGTTGGTAGTTGGTTGGATACCATTTAGATTGGATGGTCTTACTTGTTAAGACTTCTAACTGGCTGTTGCAGAAAGAATATTCATAGGTTTACTCTGCTGAAAAGCCTACAGGCGGGTTTGGCTTTAGGTATGGCTTGATCAAGGGTCCCAACAATGTCTGCAGGTCCTGGTGTCTCTCCCCATCTCCTTTATGATGGCTCCACAGTCAGGAAAGCTGCCCCTTCCCTTTTAGAAGATGCTCCTGACCGTATATTCTCCCAAGTTTCAACACCTTTGCTCAAGCATTCCCAATCACAGCCTCCCATCACCTGTGTCCCATTTAGCCATGTGGCTG
>NW_023223840.1:0-726 GCF_002007445.2 Ailuropoda melanoleuca | reverse complement strand
AAAAATATTTTTAAAGAAAAAAGTAAAGAAAATGTTTGCCAACATTTGCTCTAGATACATCAAACCACTTCAAGCTCCTTGAACAACCATGCATTATACTTCTAAGTGTTTATACAAGGTGCTCCATTTAAAATGTTTTCTCCTCTTAATCTGCTAGAGAAAAAAACACTGCCTCTATGAACTTTTCCAGACCTCTCCCAAGCAAGTTTATTGCCCTACCATTTGTTCTCTTAGTTCTCAGGGTATACGTCTCTGACGATAATTATCCCCTTACACTATAAGTACTATTGAATCACCCCCCCTTACTATCTCTAAGCAACTCAAATATAGAAACTATATTTTATTTGTCCTAACCTGTGTCTTACAAATTCTCTGGAACACCTAAATGAATAATTAATTTAGCTCTGTAAGCCTACCTCCAAGCACAGGGTCTGGCCCAGTGTAGGGTATGTGGTTATTAAAGAACTGAATGACTGTCTCTCACCCTACAACACCCAGCAGGGTGCTTAGCTTACCATAACTAGTCATTGCATCTTATGTTCCCTACACAAAAGGAAGAAAAAGATCCCCAAATTGTCAGCCAATCTAAAATAAAGATATTCAGCCGGGGCCCAGAGGGTTACACTGGCTTGGATTTGGTATAGCATGATGGTTTAGAGACTGATTCTGGAGCCAGGCTGTCTGGGTTTGAGTCCCGGTTCTAGCACTTACTTTCAGTGTATCATG
>NW_023223839.1:0-726 GCF_002007445.2 Ailuropoda melanoleuca | reverse complement strand
AAAAAAAAAGAACATATCAACAAGAGCTGGTTCTTTGAAAGAATTAACAAGATTGATAAACCCCTAGCCAAACTTATAAAAAAGGAAAGAAAAAGGACCCACATAAGATCATGAATGAAAGAGAAGAGATCACAACACTGCAGAAATACAAACAACTATAAGAGAATATTATGAACAATTATATACCAACAAATTAGGCAATCTGGAAGAAATGGATAAATTCCTGGAAACATATAAACTACCAAAACTGAAACAGGAAGAAAGAGAAAATCTGAACAGACCCATAACCAGCAAAGAAATTGAATCAGTAATCAAAAACCTCCCAACAAACAAGAGTCCAGGGCTGGATGGCTTCCCAGGGGAATTCTACCAAACATTTAAAGAAGTAATATCTATTCTTTTGAAACTGTTCCCCACAATAGAAATGGAACAAAAACTCCCAGACTCATTCTATGAGGCCAGCATTACCTTGATTCCAAAACCAGACAAAAACCCCACTAAAAGGAAGAATTACAGACCAATATCCTTGATGAACGTGGATGCAAAAATTCTCAACAAGATACTAGCTAGTTGAATCCAACAGAACATTAAAAGGATTATTCACCACGATCAAGTGGGATTTATTCCTGGGCTGTGGGGTGGTTCCACACCCACAAATCAATCAAGGTATGATACACCACGTTAATCAAAGAAAGGATAAGAACAATATGGTCCTCTCAGTAGATG
>NW_023223838.1:0-1508 GCF_002007445.2 Ailuropoda melanoleuca | reverse complement strand
CATTTCAGACTGGCTATGATAGCTCAGTGGCACAACATTTATGAAACTTCCAGTACATGGCAACCACATGGCAATGTGACTGACCCTTTCTCTACAAGGCTAGAGGGAAAAAAACATGCCNTTGAAGATTAAAAAAAAATCTGCCCCAAGACATTGATAATTTTTACTTAAGGTGACCACTCTTGCATATGGAACAGTGACTTAGCATTCCCTTGTATGACTTGTACTTAATTTCCATGAGCCTCAGTTTCCTCACCTGAATAATGGAAATAATACCTTCATTTCAGACTGGCTATGATAGCTCAGTGGCACAACATTTATGAAACTTCCAGTACATGGCAACCACATGGCAATGTGACTGACCCTTTCTCTACAAGGCTAGAGGGAAAAAAACATGCCGGTCCTAACATTGGCTGAAGGACTCAGTCATGAACAGCTTTCAAAGCCCTTGTCACACTGTACTGTCCCAAGCTGTGTGACCTTGAGCAACTTACTAAACCTCTCTGTTGTGTCTCACTTTCCTCATCTACTGAACGGTGGGGAAAGTAATGGAACCTACCTTCTAAGGTTGATGTGATGATTAAGTGAGCCAGTATTTATGGGGGTGGGGGTCGTGGCTTTTAAATGGGCACAAATTCTCTACAGCCCTCCCAGCATGAAGTGGGGTCTAGTTCTCCATTATTATTATTTTTTTTTTTATTTTAAAGAGAGAGAGAGAGCACAAGTGGGGGAAGGGGCAAAGGGAGAGGGAGAAGCAGACTCCCTGCTGATCCCAGGACCCTGAGATCATGACTTGAGCCAAACGCAGCCGCTTACTTACTGAGCCACCCCAAGCGCCCCTCTCCACACCTTTTAAGCCTGGCTGGCCCTGTGACTTGCTTTGACCAAAGACTGCAGCATCCGGGTTGCTATGCAACTTCCAAGTCCAAGCCTCAAGGCTCAAGGGGAATACAGCCTCTATGCCTGCCCTCCTAAAACATGGTTGCCATGTAGGCCACCTGAGCTAGCCCGCTGGAGAGAGGAGGCCCAGCAACACCAGCAACAACTCCCAGACACGTGAGTGAGGTCACTGTGGGCCACTGGCTGCTGCTGAATTATCACTGACTCTGATTGAATAAGCATCCCAGGTGAGAGGAGCCGAAGAACCACCCAGCTAAACCCAGCCCAGCCTGTGGACCCAAAGTCATGAGCAAAAAAAATGGTTGTTGCTTTAACAACAACTGTCTTGTGTGTTTTGTGATACAAAAACAGGTAACTGAATCTGTTTAAAACNGTCTTGTGTGTTTTGTGAAACAAAAACAAGTAACTGAATCTGTTTAAAACAGTGTCTGAGGGGATGCCTGGGTGGCTCAGTCGGTTTAGCATCTGCCTTCGGCTCAGGTCATGATCTCAGGTTCCCTAGGATCAAGTCCCTCGTCGGGCTCCCTGCTTAGCAGCGAGCCTGCTTCTCCCTCTCCCTCTGCTGCTCGCCCTGCTTGTGCTCTCTCTCTCTCTTTCTGTCAAATGAA
>NW_023223837.1:0-11420 GCF_002007445.2 Ailuropoda melanoleuca | reverse complement strand
TAGAGCCCATCCATGCAATGAGAGCAGACATGATGTGAACCACTTGCAAGTCGGGTCCAGAAAGCCTCCCATGCTTGCTTCTCTATATCCTTTCTTCCCCCTTCTGCTGCATGATTAGGCATGTTTTAAGACCCTAAGGGAAGGAGGAGCTATAAGATGGAAATAGTCCAAGTCTCTGAAGGGTTCTGTGTAGAAAAGTTACCTTCTTGCACTCAGACAGGACTGTTACATAAGTGAAAAGTACACATCTGATGTGTTGATCCATTAAACGCTTGGGTCTGTTAACTGCAATACAAGCTTAGTGTACCCTAACTAACACCTATCCAAACACTGAAATAAGCTGCAAACGTGAACATGCCAAAGGAAGTTCTAATTCAGAAACTTAGAATTTCTTTTTACTTCTATGATTTTGATTTTTTTGGTAGGTTAAAATGTTTGGTAATACCTGCATAAATCAAAACTATGAGAATTACAAGTCCATGTGCAGAAAAACTGAGTTTCCTTTTCTATACCTAAGCCCAGTCCCACAGTTTCCCTTCCCAGAAACAACCACAGTACCTAGGCTCTTGGATACTCTTTTAGAAATATTATCTATCTATCTATCTATCTATCTATCTATCTATCTATCTAGATCCAAATACACAAAATATAATATCGATTCCTCATCTTCTTAGTGTCTCCTAAATATATTAGATTGTATATATTTGTATGTTATTCACCATGATTGTGACCATGGATTTTGGAGAGCATCTTACTGCAGCACAAAAAGAACTCTTAAACAAATGGACCATAGTCCGTTATATGGACATACAGTTTATTATTTTAGCAACTTTCTTATTAAGAGACATTTATGCTGTGACATTTAGCCAGTTTGCCAATTCTTTGACATTACAAACAGGGCTGAAGTGAATACCTGACACATACACATTTGCATAAAAGTCCTTTCAAGAAATTTCTGGGTCAGATTTTCTGAGTTTCATTTTTTTTTTTGTTGGTATTGTGTAGTATTTTTCTCAGGATATAATTGGCATATAATGAACATATTTAGGGTGTATAGGTCGATAAGTTTGACATATGCACACACCCGTGAAACAAGACAAGATAATGAATAGACCCCAGACTTCCGAAAGTTTCCCTATGCCCCTTCGAGATCCCTCCAACATCCATTCCCAAAGGACCACCAGTTTGCTTTCTGTCACTATAGGCTAATACGCATTTTCAGTAACTTTATGGAAATGGAATCATGCAGAGTTAGTCTTTTTGCCTTAATACAATTGTTTTTATATTTACCTGCATGGTTGCGTGTTATCAACAGCTCATTCCTTTTTACTGCCACATAGTATCCCATTATGTGGATATACCACCATTTGTTTAAACACTCCCCTGATGGGGGACATTTGGCTTGTTTCCAGTGTATGGCTAGAACAAATAAAAATGCAATGAATGCTCGCAGAAAAGCCTTTATATGGCCGTACGCTTGTTAGGAAAAAATATGAACGTACAGGCTGGGTGGTAAGGTTCATCTACCTTTTGAAGAAACTGCCAATCTGTTTTCCAAAGTTATACCATCTGAATCCCCACCAACAGTGTGTGAGCCTTCCAATCGTTCTATATCTTTGCCAATAACCGGCATGATAAGTCTTTTTAAATTTGGGCATTTGATTTTTTTTTTAAAGATTTTATTTATTTATTTGACAGAGAGAGACAGCCAGCGAGAGAGGGAACACAAGCAGGGCGGGTGGGAGAGGAAGAAGCAGGCTTCCAGCGGAGACTCTGGGATCACGCCCTGAGCAAAAGGCAGACGCTTAACGACTGCACCACCCAGCCGCCCCTGGGCATTTGATTTTTTTTCCCCCCGATGACTAACAATGTGCATTTTCTCATGTGCTTATTTGCCATCCATCTTCTTTGATGACATGTGTACTCATTACTATTGAATTATTTCTTTTCTTTTCTTGGAATTTTTTTGTCGTTGTTGTTGCCTATGTGTTTATTCTACAACAAGTCCCTTTCCATTGTGTGATTTGCAAATATTTCCACCCCACATGTGGCTTATGTTCTTATTGTTAGAACAACGTCTTTCAAAGAGTAGATGTTCAAATTTAGGAAGTCCCATCAGTGATAGTTTTCTTTTAGGAATAGAGCTTTTTGGCATCATGTCTAAGAAATATTGCATAACCCAAGATTACATATTTCCTCAGACATCTTCCTTAAGAAGTTTCATAGTGTCAGGCTTTCCATTTAAGAGTATGACTGATTTGAGGGCACTAAGGTGGCTCAGTTGGTTAAGCATCTGACTCTTGATTTGGCTCAGGTCATGAGCCCAGGGTCGTGAGACAGAACCTGTGTTGGGCTCCACACTGAGCATACAGCCTGCTTAAGATTCTCTCTCTCCTTCTCCCCTGCCCCCCTCAAAAAAATTTTAAAAATTAATAAAAAGAGTGTGACCCATGTTGAGTTAATTTTCATATAAGGCATGTGTCACGTATTGCCATTCACTTTTGACTATGAATGTCCAATTGTTCCACCACCATTTGTTGAGTAGATAAAAATCCTTTCCCTGAAAGTGCTGTTCAAAATTCAAAACTAACTACATATGTGTTCAGGTTATTTCCAGAGTTTCTATTCTCTTTCATTGACCTGATTTGTCAATCTTCATGTCAATGTCACCCTGTCTTGATTACTGCAGCTTTATAATAAGCCTTAGAATCAAATAATGTAAGTTCTCTAACTTTGTTCTTCTTTCTCAAAGGTATTTTGGCTGCTATAGGTCATTTGCATTTCCATATAAATTTTAGGATCAGCCCGAATATTTCTCTCACAAAAAAAAAAAAAACCAGAAAACTCCAACTTGCTGGGATTTGACTAATTTATAAGTCAATTTGAGGAGAATCGGCACTTTGGAAATATTGAGTATTTGGATCCTCAAACAGTGTAGCTCTTCATTTATTGAGATCTTTAATTTCTTTCTGTAATGTTTTGTACTTTTCAGTGTACAGATCTTTTGAATCTTTTGTCAGATTTATCCCAAAGCATTTCATATTTTTCTGTTATTATACATGGTATTTTTAAATTTTCTATTTCCAATTGTTTTATGGGGAGTACACAGAAGTACAACTGGGTTTTGTGCGTTCGCCTTGTACCCCTGCCATGTATGAGTTCTCACAGCTTTCTTGTAGATCCCATAGGATTTCCAACATATACTTTCATGTCATCTGCAAGACGGTTTTACATCTTCCCATTTAATGTCAATGTCTTTCATTTCCTTGCCTTGACTATTGTACTGAATAGAACTCCCCGACACAATGTTGAATAGAAATGATGGGAGTGGATATCCTTACATTTTTCCTTATCTTAAGGGGAAAGCATTCAGTCTGTCCACTAATAGGTATGATGTTAGCTATAGGTTTTGCACTGATGCTTCTTATCAGAATGAGACATTTCCCTCCTATTCCTCAGAGATTTTTTTAAGGAATGGCTGTTGGATTTTATTGAATGCTTTTACTACATCTATTTAGATGATTTTTTGTATAAACTATTAATATGCTAGATTGAATTAAGAGAATTTTGAATGTTAAACTAATCTTGCATTTCTGGGATAAACCCCATTAGATCACCATGTATTAGTCTTTTATATATTTTTAAATTCTGTTTGCTCTTTTTTTGTTAAGAGTTTTGCATGAGAGCTCATGAGAGACATTGTTCTGTACCTTTTTTTTTTTAATCATGTGATGGCTTTTTGTGTCTTGTTTTTGTATCAGGATCACTCTGACCTCACGGAATGAGTTGGAATGTGTTTCCTCCTCCTCTGTTTTCTGGAAGATCTTGAATGTTTGAAAGAATTCACCAAATAAGCCATCTGGACCTGAAATTTTCTTTGTTTTAAATGCAAATTCAACTTCTTTGAGAGATATAAGATTATTCCAATTATGTTTTTTTCTTAAGTGAGAGCTTTGCTGGTTTGTGTCTTAAAAGGAACTTTTGCATTTTATCCGAGCTGTCAAATGTATACATAGCATTATTCATCTATCCCTTTACTGTCCTCTCAGTAATTGTGAAGTCTACAGTGATTCTATACCATATTCTCCACCATTCTTGACATTGGTGACATGTACCTTCTCTCACTCTGTCTGGGACTTCATAGTTTCCTCAGATTTAGGAAATTTCTGCTCATTATTTTTGCAAATACTTTTTTATCCCCCCTGCGTCCTTTGGGCACCCACTCCAATTAAATGTGTATTAGGCTACTGTTCTCCATCTATTTTTTTTTCTAGCCCTTTTTCTCTCTGTCTTTCATTTTGGAAAGTTTTTATTGCTGTGTCTTCAAGTTCATTTGTATTTTCTTCTACAAAGTCTAGTTTGCTCTTAATTCCATCCAGTGGGTGTATATATCTACACCACAGCCACTGTGGATTTTATCTCCAGAAGTTCAATCTGGGTCTTTTTTTAGGGCTGCCAGATTTAGCAAACAAAAATACAAGATGCAAAGTTATATTTGAATTGCAGGTAAGTAGTAAATGAGTTTTAGCATGTGTATGTTATATGTGACATTTGGGGCACACTTACACACCTAAAAAAATTCATTGCTTTTCTGTAATTCAGATTTAACTGAGCATCTTGAATTTTATCTGGTAACACCTCTTTCTATATTTTACATATCTCTACTTAACGTACATGATCTTTCTTCCAGCTCCTTTTGAATATATGGAATACAGTTATAATTATGCTTTTAATGCCTTTTCCTGCTAATTCTACCACCTGTTTCATTTCTCAGTAGGTTTTAATTGATGGGTAGTCCTCCTCATTATGGGTCATGTTCTCCTACTTCTTTGCACGCTTGGTAATCTCGTTGTTGAATCCCAGATCATTATGGATGTTGTTGCTGGGTGCTGGACATATCCGTACTCCTATAAATATTCTTGAACTTTGTTAAGGGATGCTATAAAGTTACTTGGGGACAATTTGATCTTTTCTGGGCTTTGCTTTTAAACTGTTAGGCAGGACTGCTGAGTATTCTTTTTACCCAATGATTTGTGGTTTTTATGAAGTTTGGCTGGTGGGAACAGAAATTATGACCAGCCCTGTGGGAACTCCAGTGATGGCTTCTCTAATCTTCTCAAGTGGTTCTTTCCTCAATCTTAGATGATTTCCTGGTACACACGTGCTGATCATTAAGCAACTGAAGACTTGAGGCGGGCAATCCTCTACCCCCATCTCTCCCTCTCTTTTTCTTTCTCTACATGAAGCTCCCTTATCCAGTATTCTGCCCTGTGAACTCCGGCTCCTTTGTTTTGTCCTTCTCAGACCCCTAAATCCATCTCTTCAACTCAGAGAGTCCACTGGGATCTGCCCAGGCTTCCCCTCCCTGTGCTGTAACTCAGAATCTCCCTCCAGGCAGTAACCTCTGTCTTCCTGTTCAGCCCTGTTTCCCCCATTTAGCCCATTTGGCTTCAAGGGATCTTTGCCTAAGGAAGCCTTGGATCTGATTCCAATAAGTACTGGGAATGGTCTGCCATCCCATGGATAGGACAGGAAGCATCTGGAGTCTAAGGGGGTGGTATCTGGGGAGTAGCAGAATGGCAGTCTTTCTCAGAGCTTCACTAGAGAGCTAAGGAATTGAGGGTCTGGAGAAGAGGTAGAAAGAATAAAATATCAGCACACCCCAGTCAGGTGAGAGTCAAAACACACGAGACATGCTCATCTCTTATAGGAAAGAAAATAGGAGTGTGGCTGCCAGGAAGCAGAGAGAGATGGGCAGGGGTGGAAATGTGGGGGTGGATGCTGGGGTCCAGGAGGCTACGACACACCATATGAAGTGAAATGTGAGTGTCAAGGCTCTGACAGGTGATCAATGCACCTGCCAAGATGGGAGCAGCCGTGCCTTCTTGCCAAAGGCCACAGGGATGGATGGATGGAGGATACATGAAGGGGGAGGAAGAAGTGTCAGATGATGCCTAGAAAGCTGAGACGTCTTGTCCAGTGTTTCCATCCAGTGAGGACCCTATGGGTTTTGCCTGCCCAACACCCATCCCTCCACATCTCCGGTAATGCCATCTTGATTTAGGGGCCCCTCCCCCACTCCCATTGATGTAATTCTGGAGACACACTGCCAGTCTCTACATGTGTGCATGCAACTCGACACGGCTTCATTAGAGTCAAATCAGGGGCTTTTGCTGGACCTACCAGGAAACAGGCATTCTCTTTCTACAGAGGCTGCTGAAGTGGCAGATACAAGACACCCATTGCAGACAAGCAGCTTGACCCTCTGTGGTAGAAGCCTCCTGATACTGACGTCAGAACAGAGGAAAGCGAGTCAAAGGAGAACAGCAGCTTCTTGGGGACGTTTCCGAACATCTGGATCCAACCATACCTGAATCGAGCATCCCTTAACTGTTTTATTTTAATGAGCCAATGAGCTCCCCCCTTTCAGATTAAATATGTTTAATTCTTACCAGTAGAGAGTGGTGAAGACATAGTTTGGACATGTACCCCCCAGACTCAGGCCTTGAGTAGGGAACTGGAATTTTTCAGCCTTACATCCCCCACCCTCCTTTCACATCTATCCAGGATGAATTCACTCACCCTTGAAGGTGGCCAGTCATGCCAAGGAGTCTTACCTGATCAGGCTGGCTCCAGCTCAAGGACTGAGCAGAGCACATGTCATTGGACCTCCATCAGCTCCTCACCCAGGACTCCTGGGGGGCTTTTCCTATTGTTCTGGGTCTCTGTAGATGTATTTGCAGGTCTATTTCTCCAACTTTTACCTATAGGTATTTTTAATATGGTTGTCTGTATTTGAAAAATCAATATATTTTTTGCATAACAATCCAGATGTCTGATGTTGCTTAAAAGAATGGGGAAAATATGGCTCCCGGTGTCTTCCTAGAGGTAAGAAGAAGCGCTCCTTCTATACAGGCTGGTGCTTTCCAGTTAGCCACACTCCTCACCACTCCCTGTTGTCTTACATCCAGCCCACTTCCCTCGCTTTTCTCACCCTCCTGGCACCTGCATGAATTGCAGCCCATGAGACCTTTATAGTGAGAGATCTGGGCCCAGGCTTAGAGGGTGGCAGGCAGCTTATGTAGAAGCAAGGAGACAGGAGGAGGATGACTCTGTAACCACAATGCTCTATGCCATCAGGGTGCCCAGTAGAGGCAATAATGATCTAAAAGATAAAATCTGGTGGGAGAGAGAGATGTGTACACCGAGCACCTCATCTTTTCCCACTTAGGTACCCAGAATGACAGTAGAATTATCTCATGGCCCCCAAGACAAGAGCTCTGAAGAGAAGTTTGGAATCTACTACAAACATAAGCATGACATTTCTTTTAGATTTTTATTTTATTTATTTGTCATAGAGACAGAGAGATAGAGAAGCATGACCCGAGACGAAGGCAGACGCTTAACTGACTGAGCCACCCAGGCATCCCAAGCATGATATTTTTTACAAGCCTCCTATTTTCGCTTAAAAATTACTCTAAGTTTTGCATCCTACTGCTTAATATAAAAGTTTCACAAAATTGAAACCCCAGTGAAGCGAACACTGTTCATCCTGAAACTTCCTGTGTTCTCCTGACACGTGGAGGGGAGCCCTGGAGTAGATGTGCCCCACTTTGGGGAGTGTACATGAAGTAGAGAATGATTAGGAGAATAGTAGGCAGTGTGAATATTGTGTGTGCCAGACACTGTCCTGCCCCAGGACCCTTGCACTGGCTGTTCCCTCTGCCTGGAAGAGTCTTACCCCGGATACTTCCACGGCTCACTCTCACCTCCTACAAGTTCTCACACAGCGTCCTCTCAGTGAAGCCCACCAGAACCACCCCACTTCAACGGCAACTGTCTCTTCTCTCTCTACATCTCTTCACCGATCTGTTTTCTCCAGGATTCTCATCACTTTTGATCGTGTTATGAAATAGTCTTATGTTTAGTGGCTGTTGCTTATTTCCTCCACTGAGATATAAGTTCCACAAGAACAGGTATTTCTGTCTGACTTAGTCACTGTTGGATCCTGGGCTACAGAGTAGAAGCTGGCATATAGTAGGTGCTCAATAAATATTTGGTAAAGGAATGAATGAAGGGATGAACGAGTGGGTGGTGTATCCTGTCCTGGGAGCCACTCCAGCAGACTCAATAGCAGTGTTGTATATTGGTTTTGAAAAAAAAAAAACTAAAATATAAAGAACATTAGTGTCTTTGAAGCAAAATGACTGAAGGAACAATGGAGAACGAGGCAAAGCTCACTTTGTTCTCCATTGTCTGAATATTGTGGAGACTAAGCGCCATCTGCCTGCAGTCTCAGCCTTTTTCCCACGCACTGCCCTGGACCAGGCCTCCTGGCCACACTTCTAGACTCCTGCACGGCCCCCTGGCATGCGTCCATCAGCTATTCTTGCCCCGCTTCCTCCAATTCTTTCCCCATCCAAGGCTGGTGCTGGAATATGCACCAAACCTCTAAGGGGTTTGGAAGCCGTAAGCACAGGACTTGGTGGCCAAGCACTGGTATTGTAGGAACTGGCAGAAGTTCACGCTCCTCGTGGACAGTGACAGGATGGCCCTGGGCAGGGTGCCGTGCTGCAGGACATGGCCGGCACCGCTGCTGCTTGGCGGCCCCGTGCACATTACACAGCAGGTCAGAATTTTTCTCCAGCAACTCAGGTGTGCAATAAATGTCACAGTACTTTTTTGTCTAAAATCAAATTAAATCTGACTCTAATCCCCTGATCCCCCCAGGCTGGAGGAAAATTCAATCTCGGTGTTATTGAAGCTCTCCTCCCACAGTGTGAGCAGATTCCTGGAGGGCCTTATGAGAAAAAGGAGCGAGTCCTTTAGAAGGCTTCCATGGGCCTAGGTCTGTGTCAGGCCAAGCTGGGCCAAGGAGGCACAGGAAGTGGTGAGTTCCCAGAAAAGTTGGGGGGACCAGAATCACAGACCATGTGATCACAACCATCGCAAGCTTCCCAAAGGTCAGGGCTGCACTGTGAGGCTGGAGGAGGGGCCTATGCTATTGTTCCAGGGCAATGAGTTTATTCTCAAATTCTTGCATGGACACACACTCAGGGCCAGCTGTTTGACCAGCCATCCATCTATCCATCCGTCCGGCCATCCAACAAACATGCACCGGGTCCTACTCCATGCCAGGCCCCACACCACGCTAGACCCAGGGGCTGCCCAGGTTAGCAGGGAAACAGACAATAAGTAAACAACTCAGTGGGTGTATATTATGAATGGCAATAAATGTTTTCCAGGGAAAAGCAGAATGCTGTGCCAGAGGGCAAATAGGGAGGTCAAGGCAGCCATACTGAGGTCACAGGTGAGCTGACATCTGAGATGTCACGAAAAGCCAGCCAGACCAAGAGCAGGCAGACTTCCAGGCTACCAGGCAGCTGGGACAAGGTCCTGCAGTAGAAAGGAGTTTGGGTTTGCCTGCATTTTTCTTGGGATGGGGACCACAGCCTTTGTTTGGTGCTCAAATGGAAGCTTGACCCCTGGCAATGTTAAGAACCACAGATCTAATCTACCTTTATTCCTTACATATGCTTCCGGGGGAGGCCCATGTCTCACCTCGAACCCCAGCACCAAAAATCTCTGGGGAGCAGTGCTCTTTCTCCATTTCTTCAAGCTTCCCTCCATCATCCCTTCCTGCTTGCTCCTCCTTCCCCACTCCCTGCCCTCACCCCTGCAGCAACAGACAGACACACTGCTGGGCCCCAAGTGAGCACAACACATCAAAATGCTGGAGTGACCAGGCGGCGGGACCACAAGACAGAGACACAGCTTATAAAGCGTCTCCTGACCCAGGCAGGCACCGGTGAAATGTTTGACAGCCTGGGAGATGGATCGGCAATACGGCTCAAGCCACACTTCCAGGGCAGAATTGAAGCCATCCTTCCTGGGAACGGCCTCATAGATCAACCCGAACACGCTCATCAGCCCAGCCGCCCACCGCCTTGCCACCCCACCCTCCTCCTCTGGGCTCTCCTGGGCTCGGCCCTGGGCGGCTGTCAGCTGGTGGGGGATCCACGCCCGGAACAGCAGACCCGGGCAAGACCTTGGGCAGACGAGGTGCCACTGGACAAATCCCAGTGCACAAGGCAACTCAGCAAGGATTTCAACACGAGTTTCTCCGGTGTCATGAGATACCATTCAGTTATCATGTTTATAACACATTTCACGGACTGTTGCAAAGACCACACACGGAGCGCATTCCCCCAGGCCAGAGACTGTGCGAAATAATCGTGCGTTACTCCGTTCAACCCTCATCCGTCCTATGGGATAGGCACCATTAGCCGAGTTTAGAGAGGAGTCGTCCACTCCCTCACTGCACATATGGACCAGAGAAGTTAAGTCATTAGCCCAAGGTCACACAGCAAACCAGTGGAGTGGCTGTGCCCTTGCATAGAGGTGGCACACCTTCTAGATTCCTGGGCCGTCTTCGCATTTGTCCTGGGACAAGTGTCCCCACAGCTGCAGTGCTGTGATCTGAAAGACTGTCCCTCTGATTCGGGCCCCATCTTCACGTGCTCCCAGGGACACTCTGTCCTGAGGGGCAGGTGAATGTTAGGAGTAAGCAGGGTTTCCCCACATCCCCTCTTGGCCAGCTAGAGTAGAAGTACAGTCGGGGTGACGGAGACGTACAGGCCGGTGGAGGCAGACAGACAACAGGGGGTCAGGAAGGACCTCATGGAGGGAGAAATGCTCTGGCTGAGTCGACAAGAATGAGCAGGGGTTTGAGAGGCAGACAGTGTGAAGGGAAGACAAGCAAGATGGAAGACAGCATGAGCAGAGGCGTGGCAGGAAGAAGGAGGGTCCACACTCTGAGAACTAATGGTTCACGCAACCAGGGGGTCATGTTCACACATGAGCAACAGGAGACACCGGATGGGTAGGCATGACTCGATGAAAAAAGTCTTCAAGATAAGGGCAATGGGGAGCCAGCGAAGGTCTTAGGGAGAGGAAGGACACGTTCAGATCTGCATTTTGAAAAGCCTCCTCCTGCAGCAATAAGGAAAGTGCTTTGGAAGGAAGTAATGTCAGCAGCAGGGACACCAAGGAGGAGGTTGGCACCTGAGCAGAAGATGACTCTCAACTCAGCCCAATGACCCACTGAGAGAGGGACAAATCTGTGATGACAGCCCGTTACTTCCTGGGTGGGAGGCGGGGGCTGCCATCACTAAGAGTGACACAGGAGAGAGACCCCAGTGGATTTCACTGTGCACGAGTTGAAAGTAACCATATCTGTATAACTTCGGTTGGGAAGCCACACTCAACAAACAGGTATTCATGAGACTTACCCTGGCCCAAGAAAGATACGTATGACCTACGGAAGTGCCGGTACGAGTTCAAGTCCGGAGGCTGCAAAGTGAAAACACGTAGGTCAGGGAGAGAAGGGCATTGACCAACACCGCAGGGCAGACGGGAAA
>NW_023223836.1:0-2545 GCF_002007445.2 Ailuropoda melanoleuca | reverse complement strand
TTTTAAACCAAAAAGATCTTTATGTGAATCTATGAATATTGAAACAGTCCAAATTAAATAATATAGTGTAGTCTCTGAGAAGTTTCAAATGAAAAGAAAAATAACAATTTTCCTACTATCTACTGAGTTCTTCATATTTTGGGTATATAATTTGAGAAGTAGGATCAGGAGAGAGAAAAACACCTGTTCATAACAGGAAAAGAAGTTTCTCCAGGAGGCCACTCAAGGAAAGGGGATGAAGAGCAATGAAGTAAAGAGGAGAAGTGATAATGTTGCCAGGGAGACGCTGGAGGATTTACATGTGATGCCCTTACTCCAAATATTCAGTAAAATTCACGGGCAATGTATGCGATGTTTGGTATGACTAATTTCTTGTAGAAACTCCTAAGGGAGATAGCGTGTCTTGATTGACTTGGAGTATGACAGAGATGGTATACAGGTGTGGAAAATGAAGGCAGAAGGAGTAAAGAGGAACCACACACATACAAACACACATTCCCCAAAAGCATATGGATATTAGAATCAGCAGACATCTAGAATCTTGAATGAATGAGATTGTAGAATTTCCACAAGCCATAGAATTGGGGTTGAAGAATTGCTCAAGGCAGTTTTACCTAGATCTTATGGGGCAGAGAGACCCTGGCTCACCTGTTTTTATAAGGTACATGCAGGGAATAACTCTTGTTTTCAAGATCGGACCTGTAGCCCCTCATGCACATCTTGGTGCCAGCCTATGAGGGTATTAGATATGGAACAGGCAAACCTGGAGCACCAGATGTCTTCTTACTTTTATTCTAAGAGTTGGACATGGTAAAACTTTGAAATACATAGTATAATTTTGCTTGAGCAGTCCCTAATCTTTGATTCAGCAATCTCTTCCTTTATGCCAACAACCGAAGAGAGACCTAATTCTCCCATAGGAGGCCTAAATATTCTAGGATTCTGCTTTTTCTAAAGGTACCTCACATACATCTTTTCTCTCACCTCTTTACTGCCATGCTTAAAAATATAGTTTCAGCCAGGACATTAAAGTCAAGATTTTTGAGAATGTCTTATTATAAATTAGGCTTTTTAATTCATAAATAATAAATGAGAATTTTAAATGAGGCATTTCAGGGTCCACAATTGAAGGTAAAGGTAAATGTTGAAAATAATCCATTTCAGGCCAAAAAGGAGGGAAGTCTATGGGGGGTGGGTGTGTACGTATGCAAACACGTGTTCGAGAACACTCTGTGACCGTCAAAGCAAAACATACATGTCACTCTTCTCCATCAGGAGAATTACGGAATTTGTGGGACAGGGAGGTACGAGAATATAACGTATCAATTTCTACTATTAATTCAGATGCAGAAGCAACAAAATCAGCAGAGTCCTTCCCACAAGATCATGTTGGCTTCCCTTTCCTCCCCACTGTGAACCTTGCCCAAACCCGCAGATGAATTCGGATACCCTTCTTCTCCACCGGCAACATGTATGTAATATGGTGCCTTGAGAAGTTCTGTCCAACAGAGACATTAAAGTCTGAGCCTCTGTCCTTCTTAAGTACCCCAGAATCCTTAGACTGGTGTATACAGCTGTCAGTCATCCTCCAGAATGGTCCCTGGCCTAATTATCCTCATCATTAAAGCAGGTAAGATCAGGGTAGAAGAGTAAAGAGGGATCGAGGGCCTGGAGGGAGAGAGCCACTCTGAGCCAATAAGGAAGGCTTTGTATTTACTTCTAGTTGCAAGAAGCACGGCAGTGACTTATGACAACCAAACAAACTTCTGTTTTCAGCTCATCCGAATCCTTATATAAGGGTAGCAAGGTCATTATTGCTGACACCATCAATTTTGCGACTCTTATCTCAGCAGTCACATTGCTTTCTGCCTGGTGCCAGGAGGATTGTTTGACTGATTCAGGCTTGACTTGCATAGTGGCGACCTTTTTTTCAGGAGTCCGTCTTAATCCGTGGCATCTCTGTCATTACAAGAGATTACAAATTACAAATCTCTTGTTTTCACTCAGTAGGAAGAGTGACTTTTGTTATCTTCCCCTTCATAGAAAAGTTCTTTTATCCCAAGGAAGTCTAGCCTTTCGATAGTCACGCGATTTCTTTTGTTTTTCTTGCTCCATTTTGACATTCTATCTCCATCGCTCTTAGCCACTAACCTTAAATTTGGGCTCTCTCTACTCGAGGACATTTTCTAGGGTAGCAAGGCTGATTGAGTTAGTTTATCTATACTCCTTTGGGTCAGTTTCTTATTTTCTAGTCACCTTCAAAAGCATTATAAACCCAATCCAGGCAGTAAGAGCTCAAATACTAGCCAGTGCCTCATCTATGATTTCCTGTGGGAGTTTAGTTCTCTCATGAATTCTCCCTGAGAGCCCCAAAACTTGTTACAACAGCCAGGACCCACTACAAAAAAACCCAAATAAATTTAAGGTTGGCATGATAGGCTGCAGGAGGTGCTGAGCTGTAAGATGGCTCAGCTATTACCACTCTTCTCAAGAAACCTTATGCACCTGCCCCCCATCCCCCAAGCAAATCAGCCAAGATTCCAAA
>NW_023223835.1:0-726 GCF_002007445.2 Ailuropoda melanoleuca | reverse complement strand
AAATGGGTTGCTTGTTTTCTTATTGTTGAATTTGAAGCATTGTTTATACATTTTGGATACAAGTCCTTTGTTAGATGTGCGATTTGCAAATATTTCCTCCCAGTTTGTTACTTCTCTTTCCCATATCTTTTATGAAGCTAAAATTTTAAATTTTAAGCAAGTTCAATTTATCAATTTTTTGTTATGGATCCTGTCTTTGGTGTCATGTCTAAGAACTTGCAGGGGAGGAGAAAACTCTTTTCTCTACTACCCTCTTAGGTTCTCTGGCTGGGGCCCTGTAATATGAACTGACAAAACAGATTAACAAGAGAAAAGCATCCAAATTTATTTAATGTAAGTTTTATGGGACATGGGAGACCTCATAAGGAAATGAAAACTCAAAGAAACAGTTAAACCTGTGCATGTTTGTCCTAGGCTTGGTGAAGAGTGGAAAGTCATGGAAAAAGGTGACAGACCAAAGGGTATGAGCCAAAGGTAGTAAACTGGGGGAAACAGCAATTTCATTCAGATTGCACTCCATCCCCCTCCATCTTCAGAGATAAGGATGCTCCTTTCTTCCAGGGATAAGGAAGGCACCTCTCACATGAAGATCTTATGACCTGCTTTAGGGAGGAAGGGGGATGTTATAAAGTCCCTCCTGCACCTGTATTTTCTTGGATTCCTTCAGCTTAAAATATTCAGGGGATATTTTGGGATAGAGTGTTCTGAACCCTGTCAAACTCTTTG
>NW_023223834.1:0-726 GCF_002007445.2 Ailuropoda melanoleuca | reverse complement strand
CCTGGTCAGAGGATCTTGACTTAATGTCAAGTGCCACTGGTCTTCTACCATGGAACCCAAAGAAAACTAGAGAGCAAAGAGCAAGGGTGATGCAGACTCCAGTTTTCGAGGGGGCAGCAGAGTGGCACCTACGTTCATTTTCAGAGGCACAGATGCACGCCGTCGACAACAGTAGAGCAACCCATGTCTGTGTGTAGTCGTATTTTCATGAGACCATTTCTGGGGCACATTAGATTTGCCCCTGGCTGTTTACCTTCTAAGCCAGCCTCTGTAGCTTTCTCCCAAATTATTTAATATAATTTAATATATTTTTTCTTGCTTAATTCAGGTAGAGTTAGTTACTATTGTTTAAAAGAAAATATTAACTGATAGGAACCAAAGGCAGATATGGACATCATATACAAATACTCATAATGAAATAAGTCAAAAGGTAAAGAATATAAATTAAAGATTTGAGAACTGAAAGACGTAACAAAATATTGAGTGGAAATATCTGGTAAGTTACTTGGAAGAAGAAAAATGTATCTGAGCAGAAGTCAGAATGTGGGACAAAGACCATAAAATGACTTAAAAACTGGAGAGTCTATCAAGCAAGAGTCAAAGTTCACAGAGATCACTGGGGATTTCATTGGGAAATTTCAAGAGCATTTTTTGAGTGAAGAGATCACTCAGTGACATCTCACAAACTTACATTCACCTACATTGTGAAAGCACCATGAGGTCCTC
>NW_023223833.1:0-726 GCF_002007445.2 Ailuropoda melanoleuca | reverse complement strand
CAACGCCGGGATCACGCCCTGAGCCGAAGGCAGACGCTTAACCGCTGTGCCACCCAGGCGCCCCTGGTCCTTTATTTTTTATTTAGAATAATGTTCTTCATTCCTGCAACACCAAGTCCAATCCCCATTAGAAGCCAGAACCAGGTTGGTGGGGTTGCTGTCTCCAATTTTACTGGTTATGGGAGGGTTCATGTGGTCAAAGAAATGAAATGAGAGAAGGTGATTCTCTCCTGGTCCAATCTTCTTCCTTAACCTTTGGCTTTCACAGTAGTCCTGTTGGCATATGAAGCACTGGCCTTCAGACTGTAGGCCAAGTCTTGAATCTCTTTGCTTATACAGCTTATTAAGTCTCTAATGAGGGGATGTCCAAGTAATAACATTTATGATAATAGTTAAGCATTTCTGTGGGTCCAGGGTGGGCTAGTCTGAGACATTCCCAGTTTAAACCCAACTCCTGTGAGAAGAGGTATGGTGGGAAATTTTGAATTGTTCACTCTGTAACTTTTCCTCCTGTGTTCACAGATTCCCTTGGAGAAGAATGACTCCTGTAAATGCTTCCTTTGTTACTCAATTCATTCTGGTGGGGTTGACAGACCTCCCTAATCTCCAGCTCCCTCTGTTTTGCCTGTTTCTATTCATGTACATGGTCACCATGTTAGGTAATTTGTGCTTCATAACTCTAATCAGGCTGAACTCACACCTCCACACCCCCATGTACTTTTTCCT
>NW_023223832.1:0-726 GCF_002007445.2 Ailuropoda melanoleuca | reverse complement strand
TTAATGAGCTTGGCTTTAATTCTTCAGAAATTGAAAAAGGCTCCCAGATTTTCAGAATAGCCCTAATTTCATACAATTAAGGATTATTTTCTCTGACACATTTGGTAAATATTGTTTTACTTCTAAAGTTATTAAAAGTGATTGATTAAATATGTGATTTAAGGTTTGTATCATGTAGTGAGTTTTTAAAATAACTTTTCATATATTTATATATATAAATCCACAAAGCAAAAACCCTTTCCTGGCGCATGTTTGTTACAGTTACCTTGGCTATGTACTTGTCAACTTCAGGGTTGAATTAGTTCCACTAGGTTGGTCTCTTACTGCTAAACAGTTTTTCCGTCCTATTACCCAGCCAGTCTTTTGATTCTCTTGCCTATGGTAGGTATGATAATGGGCCGCCAAGGACATCTATGTCCTAATATCTGGAATTTATGAATATATTTCTTTACATGGTAAAGGAGAATTAAGGTGGCAGATGAAATTAAGGTTGGTATCAGCTGACTTTAAAAATAAAGATTGTCCTGGATCATCCAGCTGTTCCCAGTGTAAACACAAGGATCCTTAAATGTGGAAGAAGAAAGCAAGAGTGTCAATGTCAGAATGATGCCATATAAGAAAGACTTGACTGGCATTGTTGGCTGTGAAGATGAAAGGGGCAGAAACCAGGGAATGAGGGTTCTAGAAAGTGGAAAAGAAAGGGAAACAGATTCTCCCCTAGAGACT
>NW_023223831.1:0-726 GCF_002007445.2 Ailuropoda melanoleuca | reverse complement strand
GGGGGATGGGGATGGGCACACTGTGAGCCAGTATTTCCAGGCTTTTGTTTTCTGGCGGCTTTCCCTGGCAGTCTGCTGTGCCTCTTCTGAGAGTCAGAGCAGTAGTGGCCGAACCTCAGACTCTGTCTCAGAACAGAGGGATTGCGGACCGTTCTCCACTGATGTTCTGGCCATTTTAACTCCGTTACTGTTGGTGCTGCTCAACCCTGCAGTGTCCTGGGATGTGCGCCCCACATCCGTGTCCCAGCCCTCACTTCCAGGGCTGGCGTGTCTCTGTCCTTTGTGTTTCTAATGCCGCCAGCCACCAGCCGCCCCTGCATGCTCCCGGAGCTCCCAGTCTCAGTCTGGATCCAGTGAGCACACCGGAGCTCCGTGAGGAGTCTGGTGGCGTGCGCCACCCCCCTGCTCACGCTCCCGTCTGTTTTCTCATGGGTGCTGGTACGCGAGCCTGCCCGCTCCCCCGTGCAGGTGGCTACTGTTTCCCGGCACCCGATTACGGTGGATCCCTCCCCCTTCCATTTATCTTCCGATATCTGTGCGCGGTTTCACGGTTCCCTGCTTCATAACTCAATACTCAGCACTGGAGATGTTCATTTGTAGAGATCCAGATGTATCTTCCTGCATCTCAGGCTATTCCTTGGATGTCCAGGCTGGCCTGGTACCTATCCAGCTTGACTCAGGGGACCGGCTGAAAAAGGGGTCCCCTACTCCTCTGCCATCTTAACT
>NW_023223830.1:0-726 GCF_002007445.2 Ailuropoda melanoleuca | reverse complement strand
AAGGGGGTGGTGGGGCTGGGAAATGCAAGAGAAGGAGATGAGACTGGGCGGATACGTTGAATCCACTTGCGCAGGGTCTGAAACCGTGGCAGCTTTTCCTGAAGTGAGGTTGGGGCCGTGTCGCCACTTCCTGGCCACGGGGGTGGGGACAGAGTGGTACTCACCGTGCCCACGCCTGGCCCAGGAGGACCCCTGCGCGTGGGCCCTGGCTCTTGCACTGTGGACGGCTCAACGCCGAGGACCCTGCAGAGACCCCCCCCACCCCCACCCCAAGGAGACTCCTGACGGCACCGTCCAAGAGAACATTCTGCCGCAGAGGACATGTCCCGTGTCTGTGCCGGGACTAACAGCACGACAGCCGTTAGTCCCGTGTGGCTTCGAGCTCTCGACACGTGGCTAGTGTCACGGAGGAACTGAACTTTTAGTTTCATTGATTTTTAAATTAACGTCCATGTGACTAGTTGGCAGCCCCTGCGTCGGCCCCCGCAGCTCTAGAAGACGGCGGAACGCACGACGGAAGGGGCTGGAGCCCCGAGGCGCCACGAGGAAAGCTGCCCACCGTCCAGTGTGTGCGCCTGGGACGTCCGCGGGAAATACACCTTCAGGACACCGAGTCGCCGCGCTGTTGGGACTTGAGCCGCTAAGCGTGCTTGGCCGGACCGAGGCACTGCTGTTCGAGTCTTACTCTGGACACGAGCTCAGTCCGTTGCAGACTGCGTCGTTCTT
>NW_023223829.1:0-726 GCF_002007445.2 Ailuropoda melanoleuca | reverse complement strand
TTTACTTCTTCCTTACCAATTTGGATGCCTTTTATTTCTTTTTGTTGTCTGATTGCTATGGCTAGGACTTCCAGTACTAATGTTTGAATAAAAGCAGTGAGAGTGGACATCCTCGCCTTCTTCCTGTCAGCTTTATTTTTTAGTATGTAAAACTTGTATGCAAATTAAAAGGACAAATTTATAGACTATATTTGTATGGGCATAAAACACCATTTGCAACCATGGCTGAATTCATTTTTCACATATTCATGCATTACCTCCAGTTACACTCATTCCATGGGTCAGCTCTTCTAATTCATGCAATTGAGACAGTTCTTCAGTAGATCAGTCTGATGTACATGATAAACTTGCACTGATGTAAAGCTATTTATCAGTCTCTTTCAAAAGCATTCATAAGCTTGAATATGACTCTCTGCCCTTGGGCTCTATTTTTACCATCTCATGTTTATATTCAACTTGAAAATCTGATTTTCAGAGATGCCTGAGTTTAGAATTGACTGTGAGATTTAAACACAAGAACAGGATTGGTTGTGGAATATAATAACACATGTGTTTACCTCCCTAGGTCTTTTGTTAAGCTGTCACTTGGTGATGGTTATTTGGTGACACTGTTAATTTTATTCTGCAGTGTAGAGAGCCACTAAATTAGAGTAGCGGTGATACATCATATCAACAAGAAAAGACTCAGGAACCATATGATCCTCTCAATTGATGCAGAAAAAGCAT
>NW_023223828.1:375-1368 GCF_002007445.2 Ailuropoda melanoleuca | reverse complement strand
GTTCCTGAGTCTTTTCTTGTTGTTATGATGTATCACATTGATTGATTTGCGAGTGTTGAACCATGCTTGCACCCCAGGTATGCATCCCACTTGGTCATTATGGATAATCCTTTTAATGTACTGTGGATTCTATTAGCAAGGATCTCATTGAGGAATTTGGCATCCATATTCATTAAAGAAATCGGTCTGTAATTCTCCCTTTTGAGGGGGTCTTTGCCTGGTTTGGGATCAAGGTAATATTAGCCTCATAGAATGATTTTGGTAGCTTTCCTTTTGTTTCTATTTTTTGACNTTTTGAAATAGCTTTAGGAGAATAGGTATTATTTCTTCTTTGAATGTTTGGTAGAATTCCCCAGGAAAACCGTCCAGGCCTGGAGTTTTGTTATTTGGAAGGTTGTTTATCACTGATTCAATTTCTTCGTAGTTAATTGGCCTGTTTAAGAAATCTATTTCTTCCTGTTTCAGACTTTGTAGTTTATAGTTTTCCAGGAAGGCCTCCATCTCTTCCAGATTGCTTAGTTTTTTAGCATATAGCTGTTGATAAAATTTCTAATAATCCTTCCAACTTCAATGTTGTTGGTCGTGACCTCTCCCTTTACACTCATAATTTTAATAATTTCAGTCCTTTCTCTTTGCTTTTGGATAAGTCTTGCCAGTGGTATGCCAATTTTTTGGATTCTTTCAAAGAACCAGCTTCTAGTCCTGTTGATTTTTTCTACTGCACTTCTGTTTTCTAATTCATTGATTTCTGCTCTAATTTTGGTCAACTGCTTCCTCATGAGTGGGTTAGGCCTGTCCCTCTGCTGCTGTTCCAGCTTCTTTAGGTGAGAATATAGAAATTGCATTTTAGATTTTTCTATTCTTTTGAGTGAGGCTTGGATGGCTATGTATTTCCCCCTTAGGACTGCCTTTGCAGTATCCCATAGGTATTGAACCGTTGTGTTTTCATTCTCGTTGGTCTCCATAAATTGTTTAAATTGTTTTTTTTTTTTT
>NW_023223828.1:0-321 GCF_002007445.2 Ailuropoda melanoleuca | reverse complement strand
TTTCTTCCAAATTTTTCCTTGTGTTTGAGTTCCAATTTCAGAGCGTTGTGGTCTGAGAATATGCAGGGGATAATTTCAATCTTTTGGTATCGGTTGAGATCTGTTTTGTGTCCCAGGACATGATCTATTCTTTATTATGTTCCATGGGCATTAGNAGTATTCTTTGGTTCTGGGGTGTAGTGTTCTATATATATCTATGAGGTCCACCTCGTCGAGTATGGCATTCAAAGCCTTTGATTCTTTGCTTAATTTTTTGCCAGGGTGTTCTGTCTATTTCTGATAGTGGGGTGTTGAGGTCCCCTACTAGTACTGTGTTTTTAT
>NW_023223827.1:0-3056 GCF_002007445.2 Ailuropoda melanoleuca | reverse complement strand
CTTTCAAGGATGCTTTTTTCCTCCCAATTTACTCATACTGTTTTTTAAATTTAGTTTTTTATTTTAATTCCAGTATAGCTAACAGGCAGTGTTATATTAGTTTCAGGTGTACAATATAGTGATTTAACAATTCTATACATTACTAAGCACTCATCATAAGGGTACTCTTTAATTCCCATCCCTATATCACCCACCCTTTCACCCACCTGCCCTCTGATAACCATCAGTTTGTTCTCTATAGTTAAGAGTCTGTTTCTTGATTTCTCTCTTTGTCCCTTTTTTCCCCTCAAATTTTGTTTTTTTTCTTAAATTCCACATATGGGTGAAACCATGTGGTATTTGTCTTTCTCTGACTGGCTTATTTTGCCTAGCATTATACTCCCTAGATCCATCCATATTCTTGCAAATGGCAAGATTTCATTATTTTTTTATGGCTGATAATATTCCATTGTATATATATACCACATCTTCTTTATCATTTATCCATCAATGGACACTTGGGCTGTTTTCATAATTTGGCAATTGTAAATAATACTGCAATAAACATAGGGGTGTGTGTAACCCTTTGATTTGGTGTTTGGATTTTTTGGGTAGACACTCAGTAGTGCAATTGTGGCATCATAGGGTGATTCTATTTTTAACTTTTTGAGGAACCTCTATAGTGTTTTCCAAAGTGGCTGTGCCAGTTTGCATTCCCACCAATAGTGCAAGAGGGCTCCAATTTCTTCTCATCCTCTCCAACACTTGTTGTTTTTGTGTTTTTGATTTTAGCCATTCTGACAGGTATAAGGTGATATCTCATTGTAGTTTTGATTTGCATTTCCCTGATGATGAGTGATTTTGAGCATCTCTTCATGTGTCTGTTGGCCATCTACATTTCTTCTTGGAGAAATATCTATTCATATATTCTGTCCAATTTTTAATCAGATTATTTGTTTTTTGGGTGTTGAGTTGTATCAGTACTTTATATATTTTGGGTACTATTTATCAGATATGTCATTTGCAAAAAAAAAAAAAGAGAGAGAGAGAGAGAGAGAACAAAGCTAAACCACCATGACTCAATTAAGGCACAAGTTATGCACCAATAGCATTTAACACCAGTTATTTCAGGCAAATTGAAGCTCCTAAAAATAAATGTTTGAATCCTTCTATAAAGCCTTGGAGTCCCCCTAACCTGTAATAAAACAAAACATCTCATAGTCTAGTACTTTAAAAAGTAACTGCAATATTTTTGTGTGAAAGAGCTAATCATGTGTTTGGCTAGTGATAAATTATTCTAGCCAAATAATGTACTCCCACCAGTAGATATCAGATTGTAGATTTTTAGGAAAGTTCATGCCAGTTAGGTGTGAATTAGGGTTTCTGTGAGATCACAAATGGCCACAAAATATAAGAAGTCAATGTGATAGATATAACCTTTGCTGGTGAGAGATTAGAGCCTCATAAAGGCTATAGTGTGATGGTTAATTCTCATCTGGAAGGCAAAGGATCTTTTTTTACAATTATAAGTTTCTAAGTTATTGTAATTTCTGATATTACAGTGTTCTCCACTATTTAAAAAATAATATTACATTTGGGAAATATTTAGACATATATTAAAATAAAGGAAATATTAGACTTTTCCCGAGAATGTATTTCTCTGATTTATTTCTGTTAATTTTCCCCAGGTGAATTTAATTGTCTTTTGTCTGACATATTAAGTTGTTAATGAAATTCACTCAAGGCTATGCATTTTCCTCTAAATAAAGCTTTGGCTGAATTTCCTAAGTTTGATGTGTAGTCCTAATTATAATAATTTTCTATGTTACAATTTTGACTTTTTTCTCAAATGTTAAGACATATATTTTGTTAGCCTTCCCGTAGGTGATTGGATTTATTTTCCATATAGTTAGATTTTTTTTATGCCTCAACTTTGTTTTATGCTTCAACTTTGTTATTAATTTTTAGTTTTACAGTACTGTTCTTGGGAATATTGAGTGGCACAAGTTGTTCTTTTATGTATTTACAGAGATTTTATGTAGCAAAATACCATAGTTCCCAAATATAGCTTCATTTTTTTCTTTAAAATATGAGAGAACTAAAATTTGTCTTCCAGAATACAGATTTGATTTTTTTGCTCCATCTGTTATGTTGTGTATATTTTTCAGCATGGATATCAATTTTGTTCATTTCTCTCCCATCTTTTTTCATGTCTTCCACCCCCCTTTCTATCTATCCTCTCCTCTTTTTATGTCTATGCACTCATATTTCTACAGTCTGTGTTTTTTTTTCATCTACAAAGGATCAAAAAAANCCCATCTTTTTTCATGTCTTCCACCCCCCTTTCTATCTATCCTCTCCTCTTTTTATGTCTATGCACTCATATTTCTACAGTCTGTGTTTTTTTCATCTACAAAGGATCAAAAAAATTTTTTACATTTATTTCTGGATTTTGTAGTGGATCATTTTCAAAGGTATACCTTTCCTATAAGACTTCTGAATCCTGTTCCTTGTCTTTTACAAAATTTATTTATAGATGTCACATTGCTTTTTCTTCTCTGCTTATACTCAAATGAAGCAAAATATGAAAATGGTTAACCTGCAGTTGGATTGCACTGGATCCATCCTCTGTCACTTATTTGATTTTAGATTTACAACTAGATATCAGATAGACATGTATGTGTAGTTCAGGGCCTAATTCCCAGTTTGGGGCAAGAATTCATCCACTGGAAGTCAGTTCTATTAGGTCAATGTTTCTTTTTAAGCCCACTTCATTTGAAACATAAAAAGCTATCATACCCACCCAATACTAGTTCCAAGTCTATGCTGTTTTATTTTTTATTTTCACAGTGTTTTACCTGTGAAGATAACTTCTTACAGGATATATTGACCATACCTTGTCTTCTCTTATTTTCTATTCGGTTATATACAATTGATAGTGTCTTCGAAGATGTAGGTTAATTGGGGGTTTAGATGTGGAAAAGGCAGAAAAAAGGTAAGGAACAAGTACTATGCTAGTTTCACGTTCTGTACTTAAGAACAAAAAGATCTGGTTACTTAGTTTTCTAATTAGTAGT